>NC_092559.1:26457355-26621159 GCF_037038585.1 Patagioenas fasciata
CTGAGGACCCTCACTCTGAACCAGATATTGGAGGATGCTGCGCTCCTGACCCCAGCATCCTTGCCATGGAACACCGAAGCTACACATCATTGTACAAGTCCTGTCATCCACACTGTGGGGCCGTAAGAGACTGGATCCCTCACTCTTTTCTTTCTTCCTTTCTCTCTGCTCTTTCCTTCTCTCCTCCTTTTTTCTATACCCCCATTTCTTTGTCTCTCCTTCCATATATATATATATTACTCTCTTTCTCTCTCCCTTATACCTTAGTTTTCCTTCCTTCTCTACCACTCTCTTTCCCTTTTGAACATATAAGGATAACACCATCTTTAAGCTCTGCTCTTGATTTCTGGTTAAATTTCATATTATAGCTACTGATGGTTGCCAATACACCGCTCATAGTAGGATTTTTGCTGTTAATGTGTTGATAAGTTCTGTTATACTTTTGCCAAGTCACCATTCGCTGTAACCAATATTCCAACAAGTACTTTTAGTAAAACTCACAATTGAATTGGACCCCAGAGGTCATTCACTTCACATAACTGCGCAGAATTAACCCAGAGTTAACTCACACCTGGTCTCATCTCTTGAGTCAGGGCGTGTGTCACATCTAGAGTTAACTCATCCCTCATCCCATCTGTTGGGACAGGTCAAGGTCCCCTTGGGGGATGAGGTGGGGAATAACCTCAGTTCTGAGCTCATTTGGGAAATGGAGGCCCCAAGGCTTTGGCCAGGGCTGTGTGAGTGTGTGAGAGTGAGCATCCTGCTGATTGCCCTGCAGTTCTCCATTAGCCTGCAGACAGAGGAGAGCATCCAGGAGGAGTTCCAGCACCAGCAGGGTCAACCCATCTCCTTCAGCATGCCCGCCCGCCATCAGGAGGTCTGCCTGCACATGTCCCAGAGCAGCTTCAGCTTGCCCATTCTGCTCAGCTCTACCCATGGATTCACCAACAGGGAAGGGACCTGACCCTGCTGGTTTCTGTAGGAGGATGGCAATTTCCCCAGTCCTGCCTTCACTGCCCTGCAGGGCTGGGTTGTGTGGGAGGGAGCTGGCCTGTGTGAGTAGGCTTATTTTCTTGTCCCTTTACCAGGACAGCCAGCACAAGACAGCTTCTGTCCCTGTCCCTTGTGGTGTTGGCTGCTGACCCTCCTTTAGCCCACAGTGTCCCTGAAGTGGCAGCTGTACTTTGAGTTTGTGACCTCTGGGAGCCAGTTGGAGGCCATCCTCTGGACTGGGGGGAACAAGTTAAAGTGGACACTTTCAGCTGGGACTTACCCATCATAGTCCTTCCCACCAATCCCATCCTGGCTTCCTATGTATCTCAGTTCTGCACCAACTCCATCGCCATCTGAAGTGAGGAGAGCTGGTAAGGGCCTGTGGTGCTTCAAGCATCTAGTGGGAATGTCAGGCAGGACTGTCGTTGGCATGCTGTGGGGTGTTCACCTCAGCGTCCCCCTGGGTTCATCTGCAATGCCCAGGTGGGCACCAGGTGAGTCTGTCCTGCCTCGTGGGAAAGATGTCTCATGTGCACAGCCCAGTACTCCTGTTACCCTTGCCCAGAGGAGGCTCCTGGCAGGCCAGCCTTGCATTGCTGGCACATGCTGGTGTTATGGATGCAGCCACATGCTGCGGCAGCACGATAGTGATGATCCAAAACTGAGGAGCACTGAGTTCCCCGGGCTGTTCTCTGTCTGTGCTCCTGGGTATGAAGGCATCCTGCTGGTCTTGGGATCCTTGGGGAGCTGGAGTGAATGCATGCTGTGCATTCAGGAGCTAGAATGGAGATCTCCCCACTCAACAGTTAGCTCCCCATTTCTACCAAACCTTTCAAAGAGTTTTCCCCTTTGCATGGAAATCTAATAAACATCTGAATGTGCAAAACTCAGCCTTACAAAGATCTGTATTCCTACACCGTTCCTGGTGCTGGACGCAGCCTGCCCTGCACGACAGTCGCAGGCTGGAGACCTCCTATTTGTTTAAAAACTTTATTGCAAGAACAGAAACATCTACACAAAGCTCTGCACAACACAGTCCTGGAACCGGCTGGGGCAGGCTGCAGCGATTGAGAATGACACACGCAGACACACACACGCACACAGAGTTCTTGTTAGCAGCGAGAGCAGAGCAGAGTTGAGTAGAGCTCCCTTTAATTAATTCTTTCTCAATTTATATTTTACAGCTACAGATCTGGACCAAGAGGTCAAACAGGATGTTTTTTTCAAAAAATGTTATTCCAGACACACCACACTCGTCTTGTGACTGTTTTCAGTCACATTCTTTCACACACATTCCTTGGGCAGTTTTCCAGCTCGGCCTCTCACTCTCATGCATTCTTTGAGTGGTCTTCCAGCCCGGCCTCTCACTCTCATAAGCACACAGTCATCCTGTATAACCTGTCCAAGACCGCTTTGTATTTTGACTGATTGCTGTGATTTAATCATGTTAGTATTAGTCTTCCTTGATCATCCAGATGTCTGGAGTTGTTAATCATGTTAGTATTGATCTTTTATCATCCAGGTGGCTGGAGCTGTATGTTCTGCCGCTCCCACACAGGCTGCCAGCATGGCTGGCTCCACTCTGGTGCATGCAGATTGCTTCAGCTCCCTGAACCCTAGCAGGGCACCTGGCTCCCCACCCCACTCTCCTGCAGCTGAGATAGGGCAGCTGGCATGGATGAGGCTGAGCTCCTCCTGGGGACACATTCTAGTGGTTCCCCCTGCTCGCCTGGCACTCTGCTGCCTGCCCCGGGCTGGCTCCATTGCAGTGCTGCCCAGGGCTATTTTGCAGTGCCAGGGACCCCCTTCAGCCCCAGGATCACGGCTGGCATTGTGAAAGCAAACACCATAAATCCAAGGAAGTGCTGTGATTGCTGTTTTAGGCACTGGGCAGCTTGGCTCCAGCTCCTCACAAGTGCTTTATTTTCATGGAATCATAGAATCATTTTGGTTGGAAGACAACCTCAAGATCATCGAGTCCAACTGTTAACCTAACACTGTCACTCAACCATGTCCCTAAGAACCTCATCTACACATCTTTTAAACACCTCCAGGGATGATGATTCAACCACGTCCCTGGGCAGCCTGTTTGAATGTCTGACAACCCTTTCCGTAAAGAAATTTTTTCTCATATCCAATCTGAACCTCCCCTGGCACAACTTGAGGCCATTTCCTCTCATCCTGTCGTTTGCTACTTAGGGGAAGAGACCAACACACTCCATGCTACAACCTCCTTTCAGGTAGTTGTAGAGAGTGATAAGATCTCCCCTCGGCCTTCTTTTCTCCAGGCTAAACAACCTCAGTTCCCTCAGCTGCTCCTCATAAGACTTGTGCTCCAGACTTCTCTCTAAACAGAAAAAAAAACCCCAACCCCAACATATAGCTAGGCTGACTTCCCTGGTGCTGCCTCAGGCCCCAGGGAGGCTATGGGATGTGGGCACGTATCCTTGCCCAGCACCTTGAAGATACTTCAGCCCCAGAGCCCCCAGGACACTGGGTCAGAGTGCGGGCAGTGTACAGGTAGCATGCAAGCAGCATGCAGGCAGATGACAGCTCTGAGCCATGTCCGCTCACCTGTACTCACCACTCACCAGAACAACTGGACCCTGGGGAGAGCTGAGCAGGGAACTCAGAGAGAGCTGTGCAACCAGGAGCCAGGAAGGGGGACAGGATGGGACAAAGTGCTACTCAGGGAGTGACACCATCCTGCTTCCCACAGCTGGTAAGTCAGATGGGATAGCTTCTGGAGGCTGGAAGTACAGGTGGGATCAGAGCCAACCCCACCTTGACTAAGCAATGAGGTTGTTGGTCTAAAGAGGGGACAACGAAGAGGGGACATGATCAAAACCCTGATGTCACCTTATTCTGCAGGCTGGCTGCCCACTGGATAAAGTTTAGTGCCACCAGAGGAGCATGGGCTGGGAGGAGTGCTGGCATGCCTTGTGTCTCCCACGAGTGTCCCTGAACTTGGCACCCACACCCCAATCCTCCTCACAGGGGAGAGCCATTTCCACCCCATGGATTGGACACAACGTTTTTTGCAGGGGCTCTACAAGCCTGGGTTGGATGGTGTCTGTGGGTCCCCAGCTGTTGGACATGCTCTTTCCACCCCACGCTGAGTGCCTTCTTCCCACTGCTGGTGGCAGGCAGGGCTCCACAGCCTGGGCAACCCCATGCCATGGCTCCCTTGCCCTTTTGCCCTCCCTTGCCCTCCTTTGCACAGTCTCATCCTCCCATGCTTGCCCCCATGCTCTATCCCTCTCCATCATCCTTTGGCACTCTCCTGGGCCATTTATCCCAGCTGTGGCTGCTCCGTGTCAGGCCATGTTTTTGTGCCAGTGGGTTAACCATGCATCTCCGCTGCCCTCAGTGCTGGCAGAGTGCTTCTACACACCCTGGTACCCCAACACCCCAGGTACCCCAGCATCCTAAGTGTACTGCTGCCTGTGGCTCTGCCCAGGCTCCCCTCAAGGTAAATGTGATGAGAGGGCATGGGTTGTTTAGAAAAACAGGCCTTGGCACTTGTTGGCCATCTGTCCTGATTTTGTTAAAAACAAGACCAGTTCTCTTTTAGTGAATTTTCCTTTCAGCTAAGTTCTTCTAAGTAACTGCACTTTCCTGAAGTTAGCTGCACATTTTTTCTCAGACACTGTGCTCGGAGCTGATAAGATGACCAATGGAATGGTGAAGAAGCTCATGTTTAGATTTATTGCTATGACAGCCAAGAAGACTGATAAGATGCCACACATCCCATAATTGAGAGAGGCGTGTTTACAGGAGAGGTGGACAGGACAGGTGACTAAAACTGACCGAGTATTCCTTCCCATATACATCATACATCCTATATAAGAGGGAGATCATGAGGATCTCGGTCTCTTTGACCATGGACAGCATCTAAAGAGGACCCTGCCTGTCTGCCTGCGACCTTAGGCCCGAGACCCTGCATCCCTGAATCCAGTTCCGGTTTGCTGTGAAGTCCCATCCATGACTTCTGGGTGCCTGCCCTGCAACTGCTGAAGCCATGCCAGCTCCGCCCACTGCTCTACCCCGGGACATTCAAGTTTGGTTTTGTATATTTTATATCAAAAAAATCACCCTGACTTCCAGGAGGAGAGCCACGTGCAGAGCTTGAAGGACTTGCTTAGATGGCAGGAGACCCAGATGCAAGAAGTTTTAAAAAGCTATGAAAAGATTAGATGGCAGTGCTGGTAAAACTTCACAGTTAACAGCATATAAAAAGGTGTCAGATGCAATTAAGGATGGGTTGGAGGCAATTGGCAGGGAATATGAAAAATGGGGAAAACAGGAACAGGAGGGGGTGGAACTGGACCTCACTCTCAAGGAGCTCCAAATAAAAATGGAGCGAATACAAACATGGGCAAAGAAATGTGTAGAAGATGGGATGTGGTCAATAAGGGAAGCAGATGAATATTTGAGAGCGTGATATGGAAAAGGGCTAGAGACTGGGTCAGCAGATCGGTTCGCGAATATGCTTCGACTCACTGATCCACAGGGAAACACAAGGGAATTGTATAGCAGTGACAGTAATGATAATTTGGGTGCTACCCCTGTGCATCAGGGTAGAGATATTCCTCGACATCACTCTCATAATGCAGGGCAACAGTGGCAAGGGGTAATCAGGGATGCAACCATTGAAGGGATTATGTTACCTGGCAGTATTACAGCAATGCCAGTGCACATAGATAACAGAGGACAAAGGCAGTGGTCACCCTTCGATCGGAAAATGGTTAAGCAATTGCAAAGTGCAGTTATGCAATATGGTATGGATAATAAGCATGTGATGCAGCTAATCAATTCATTTTTCAAGGGGCAAGTACTAACTCAAACAGATATTAGGGCATTGATGGAGTTATTGCTTCCTCCAGCGGGGTATCTGCTGTTCTTGGACAAGTGGCAGGGGAAGGTGGAATTGGCAGCATTAGAAAATGTTCATTTACCAGCTGATGATCCATTACGATTAGCTAGCATGGACCAATTATTGGGTCGTGGACAATATGCGGATGGTGCTACTCAGGCAGCACTTCATCCAAGGATTTTGCAGCAAACGCAAGGGCTTGCCCTGGCGGCAGTGAAAGAATTACCAAATATAGGTAACCCTGTGCCACCCTATTCTACAATAAAGCAGGATCCTGGGTGTGGCAGGATGCAAACCCCCCTCTCTCCCCCTCCCTCCTTCATCATGGAAGGAGTAGACACATCTCCCTCTCTCTCTGCTACAGCTTCTTTTGTTTGGTCCCAGAGCACCCTGGCCAGGGCCGTTAGGAGAAGGGAGTGCCGAGGCACCAGGGAGCTGCTGGGCGCCCGCGGCCAGTGTGGGAGATGTTTGGAGGATTCAGGGGCACCCCCACAGCCAGGGTGGGGGTGCAGAGAAGCTTCTGGAATGCCTACAGTCAGATCTGATCAGCCAATAAAAAAAACAGGACTCTCGTTGAGACTCCGCCCATTGTCGTGAGTCTCTTGGAGCATGAGCGAGATGCTGCCACCGAGAGCCCACCCTCCCCGGGATGGAGACTCCGTTTGCCTTGCCGCCACGGGTGTGAGTAAAACTTCTCCTTGCGGGATTGCAAGTGTATTTATACTTTCCGTGCACATATGCACGTGTAACTTTCCGTGCTCAATATGAGCACGTGTAAAATTAATCCTCGCACAATCGCGAGTGTATTTTCCTCCCGTGCTTCCACATAAGCACATGTAACTTTCTGTGCACATTTGCATGCATACTTTCCATGTTTAATACAAGCATGTGTACTTTCTGTGCACATTTGCACGTGTAACTTTCCGTGCTCAATACAAGCACGTGTATAAATTATTTCCTCGCACAATCGCGAGTGTATTTTCCTCCCGTGCTTCCACATAAGCACATGTAATATTCCATGCACATTTGCACGAGTATTAACCCTCGCAGGATTGCGAGCATATTATAAATTTACCCTCTCAGAATCGCGAGTGTAGACTTTCCGTACTCACTATGAGTACGTGTATCTCTTTAAAATAATCCCACACCGTGTACAGGCAAGTGTGTACTTCTCCCGGACTCAGAGACGGCTCCGGCATTGTTTTGGGTGAAGCCATGTGCATGCACTCTATGGACCGCCTGTTGTATTAGTTGCTGCCCCTTAATAATTTTCCTCAACTGATATCCGCATCTATATTTAAGTCACTTTTGGAGTGCTAAAACCCTGTTTCTGACCGGTTTAATAAAAGTTGTTTTGGACCCTGTTGTCCCTTAAACTAACCTCGGGGTGCCTCCGTGACACTGGGGAACCCTATATGAAGTTTGTGGACCATTTAAAAGAAGCTATAGATGCTTCTCCTAACCTGACTCCAGAGGCAAAAGCTGCTATGGGGAAAGATTTGGCCATGATGAATGCAAACACCCAATGCCAACAGATATTAGCCGGCTTGGGGAAAACTGCTTCTCTGGCAGAGATGGTGGAAACTTGTACACGGGTACCGATTTTGCAACAGGAGGTAGAAAAGGCAAAAATACATGCTCAGGCTCATGCTGCAGCCTTGGCTGCAGCACTTAAGCCTGCAATGAAAGGCCGAAGCCCTTCTTCTCACGGCCTAGCATGTTTTACTTGTGGACAGACAGGACATATTAAAAGAAATTGCCCTCAGTACGCTCGGAGAGGGGGACCTAGTAATGGCACTAGCCAGTCGCCAGCTGCCCTCGATTATTCGTGCTTCAATGGCATGTGCAGTCGGTGTGATAAGTATGGACACCTAGCAGTGCAGTGTCGATCAAAATTTTAAAAAGATGGGACACCGCTGTCAGGAAACGGGAGGGCCAGCGCCAGGGGCTGGGGTGCGATGACACCACAATACCAGCCGAGAGGGGGAACAGCCATGGTTGCTTGTCCGAGCTCAGGGCAGCAACCTCAGGAAGCGCAGGTGTTGATCTGGCCGTGGGAACAGACGTCACAATAACAGACCAGTCTGTACATGTAGTTCCATCTACAGTAATGGGGCCCCTAGGGTATGGATTGAGTGCGCTTTTAATAGGCCACTCTTCTGCTTCAAGACAGGGATTGTTTGTTTTGCCTGAATTAATAGGCTCTGATTATGCTGGACCATTAGGCATTATGTTGCAAGTCTTAATGCCCACTGTGACTATTAAACAGGGGACCCGTATAGCGCAATTGGTACCCTTCAGAGTATGTGTCCCAAAGGCTTTAGATGCGGAAAGAGATCAGAAAGGTTTTGGCTCTACCGGAGCCCCTGTGGTTGCTTTCACAGAAAAACTGACTTTGGACAAACCATCTAGGGTAGTTTCCATATATGGGCCTGGAAGTGAGATTAAAAGAAAAAGAATGCTTTTAGATTCAGGCGCAGATGTGACAATTATCCCTCGCACTGATTGGCCTCCGTGTTGGCCTTTAGAAGCAGTAAATACCATGGTAGTGGGAATAGGGGGGGCCACTCCTACCCACATCAGCACACATATGGTTAAGATAAGAGGTCGAGGGCTTAGAGGCATGGGTATGGCCTTATGTTCTAAACACGACAATTGCATTATTAGGAAGAGATGTGATGTCTCAGTGGGGAATAGTCATGCAGTCACCTTTTTGATAATGGCCATTGCGGCGAGCGACACCCGGCCGAGTATGAAGCTGAGTTGGGAAACAAATGATCCTGTCTGGGTGGATCAATGGCCATTACCAAAAGAAAAGCTCGCACATTTAGAGGAGTTGGTTGAAGAGCAACTCCGTCTCGGACATTTGGTCCCTTCCACCAGCCCGTGGAATACACCTGTTTTTACTATCCAGAAGAAATCAGGGAAGTGGCATTTGTTACAGGACCTCAGGGCAATTAATGCAGTAATGAAAGATATGGGGGCACAGCAACCAGGTCTTCCTACCCCAACCATGCTTCCAAAAGATTGGGATATAACTGTCATTGATTTGAAGGATTGTTTTTTCACAATCCCGTTACACCCAGAGGATTGTGAAAAGTTTGCCTTTACTGTTCCAGTGCTTAATCACCAAGCTCCCACGAAAAGATATCATTGGGTAGTGTTACCTCAGGGAATGAAAAATTCTCCTACTATTTGCCAATGGTATGTAGATTTGGCTTTAAAGTCATTTAGGCAACAACGCCCTCAGATGATCATCTATCATTATATGGATGATATCCTTTTGTGCAATGAAAAGGAAATTAGTCAGGATACAATAATTCAGTTGATGAAGCAATTAGGTCAGTGGGGTCTGGTTGTGGCACCAGAAAAGGTACAGCGAACCGCACCATGGAAATATTTAGGATATGAACTAACTCAGGCCATGATTAGACCTCAGAAGCTTGCTATGAAAGCAAAGGTAGCAACCCTTCACGATGCAATGAAGTTGGTAGGGGACTTGCAATGGATAAGAAATGTTGTTGGAATTACAGATTTGCAACCGTCGTTTAGTCTCCTTCGTGGGGGACGAGACCCCCAAGAACCACGGTGCCTTACACCAGAAGCACAAAAAGCGCTTGAGCAAATTGCAAGAAAAATTTCACAGAATACTGCTCAGCAGATAAGATCAGAATTGCCTGTTACTTTTTATGTCTATAATACCAATAAGGAGGTGGCAGGACTTTTGGCCCAGTGGAGTACGGAAGAAAAAGATCCGTTGTTACTATTAGAATGGATATTTCTAAACAGTCTGTGGCAGATGCACACCCCCCTCCCCCTCCCTTCCTTCCTTCGATATGGAAGGTGCAGACACATCTTCCCCCCCCTCTCCTGCAATGGGGTTAACAGCTTCTTTTGTTTTAACCCCGGAACCCATTGATCAGGGTCATTAAGAGAGAGAAGGGATGGGGGCATAGAGGTGTCAAGGAGCAACTGGGTGCCCACAGCCAGAGTGGGGGTGCTTAGAAGCTTCAGGGAACCCCACAGCCAGAGTAGGGGTGCAGAGAAGTTTCTGGAATGCCTACAGTCAGATCTGACAAGGCTGTTTAAACAGGACTCCCAACGAGGCCAGCCGCCGGTTGTGCGGACCTCTTGGAGCGCAGGCCAAAGTCTGCAGCCAAGAGCCCTCCCCCTTAGGCAGGATGGCTGCCTAAGGTAATTTCCTGGGACCGGGATTCACCCCACCGAACCACGTGGGTGAGTGATAAAATTTTCTTTAATAATTCCTCACAGGATCACAGGTGCTTATTCCGTGCTTAAATATAAGCACGTGTATTTTCTTTAATAATTCCTTGCAGATTCAGGCAAGTGTATACTTTTCCTGGAGTCAGGGACGGCTCTGGCATTGTTTTTGGTGAGCCATGTGTATGCACACTGTGGATCTCCATTGTTAATATTTGCTGCACCTTTAATAATTACCTCGACTGATATTCGAACCTGTATTTATGTCACTATTGGAGAGCTAAAACCCCGTCTTCCACCAGCTAATCTGCTGCACTTTCTTTACTGAATAAAAGTTGTTTTGGACCCTGTTGTCCATCTAAACTATCTTTGGGGTGTCTCCATGACACAGTCAAAAACAAAAAACCATCATTCAAAGGTGGGAAGCCATTGCCCAAGTGGTAGTGAAAGGACTAAGCTGATATCTGACTTTGTCTGGGTCGTATGTTGCTAAAATTGTGATCCCCATTTCTCGCAATCTGTTTCAACAGATCCTTCTCAAACATGACAATCTTGCCTTAGCTCTTACCTGGATTCCGGTGCAGGTGGACAGTCATTATCCACCGTATCCCATATTTAAAACCAACCTCCCCTTGGAGCCTATGTCAATTGTTACTGAGCGTCCATTAGATGCCATAACCATTTCACGGATGTGAGTAGTCGCTCACGCAAAGGAGGTTTTGTATGGTTTGAGAACGGTCAGTGGCATTCACAGATTGTTGTGGCTGAAGGATCAGTTCAAATTTTAGAATTGCAAGCGGTGATAGCAGCATTACAAAAATGGCATAACTACCCAGTTAATCTGGTAGCAGATTCTCTTTATCTTGTGGGAGTTGTACAAAGAATACATAGAGCACTTTTGCAGCAAGTTTCCAACTCCTTGTATTTGAGGCATTATTAGATTTGTGGAACGTGTTAGATTATAGGACAGCGCCAGTATTTATAATGCATATAAATAGACATTCTAACCTACCAGGTGGGCTAGTAGAGGGAAACAGCATTATAGACAAACTCGTGGCAGTGAGAGATGTATCTCCTTTTGAACAAGCCAGACAAGCTCATGAGTTTTTCCATCAATCCTCAGCATCACTCCAAAAACAGTTTACCCTTACCAAGGAACAAGCTTGATCCATTATTGCAGCTTGTTCTGATTGTGCTCGCATAGTGCCTCTGCAACAAAAGGGAGTGAATCCTCGGGGCTTGCAGCCAGGCCAGTTATGGTAAACTGATATTACTGAATTTGCACTGTTTGGCCGACAAAAGTACATTCATTTGTCCATAGATACCTGTTCAGGACTGTTATGGGCTACAGCTTTGACCTCAGCAAATGCAAAAGCGGTAAAGTATCATTTATCACAAGTTTTTTGCCGTCATGGGAGTTCCTACACAGATCAAAACAGATAATGGCCCCACATATCGTTCTGATACACTTGCAACCTTCCTCGTCCAGTGGAAGGTACAACACCTGTTTGGAGTCCCTTATAATTCTACTGGCCAGGCAATTATTGAGCGTGCACACCACGCCTTGAAAAATCTTTTGTCTGTTTTGAAAAAACAAGGGGGAATTGGTGTGAGTCCAGAAGAGGTTTTGATGAAGACATTGTATGTGCTGAACTGGCTTAATCCTAAAAGTGAGATTGAAATGGAACCTGTTGTTATGCACCATATCAAAAATGTCAAAGATTTTTCTGAAAATGGACCTAAGGTTAGTGTGTTTAATGTGACAACACAACAATGGGAAGGTCCTATGTCATTAATAACCTGGGGAAGGGGATATGCTTGTGTTTCTACAGGTAACCATAAAATTTCGTGGATCCCAGCAAAGTGGGTAAGACCTTGGTTAGCTAACAAAGAAACCACTTGCAATGATGATGACTCTTAACCTCAGAGGTGTTATCGCTTTTAGCAATGGATGTAGCCAGTGTTGAGCATACCACTTCGCAAAACAGAGCAGCGTTTAATTTTTTGTTATTGGCCATGGTCACAGTTATGAAGACTTTGATGGTATGTGTTGTTTGAATTTAAAAAACATTCAGAATCTATGCATAAAAAGATTAAAGATTTGCAGAACATGAAAATAACAGAAGATGTTGGGTTTTTTGGGTTGGATGCTTTGTTTGGTTAAAAGGAATATTGAAAACAGGTCTTTTCTTGTTAATTGTAATTGTATTAGCTTTAATGTTCTTACCCTGTATTTCGCACTGTCTTCAAAGAATGATACAGCGTATTGTTAACATTGTATTAAATTAAAGGGGGGGAGATGTAGTGGCAGAGCCCCCCCACCGGGGGGATGGGGTTGTCGCTGGCCTGGCTGAGAGGTGAAGCCAGAGACAAAAGAAACAAAAGGAACCCTATAAGAAGGTAACAACCAATGAACAATCACTGACACGCGCGTGCAGAGCGTGTGGACAGTGCATGCAGCCTATCACGTTATTGTATAGCACGTGCTGTAACCAATCACATTGTTGCAAGGTATGTGAACGGGGCAGCTCTGGTATAAAGCTAGCCCAGTCGGACAATAAAGTTGAACTCTGTGAACATCATATTGATGTGTCAGGTTCCATCTCTTGCATGGAAAAGCAACAATGAGCCTCAAAAACTCAAGTACCAGCACATCCAAACCCAGCTCATCCTGTGAACCCTGCATGATGGGGTGGTGGAGACCCTCCCCCAGGGTGTAGAGGGCGGGACAGGGGCACAGGAAATGCCAAAGGGTCCATCCCTGGTGGGAACAGCCACAGGCAGTGCCATCTCTGCAGGGTGCGTGCATGTCCCCAGTGGCGGGTTATAGGGCCGTGGGTGCATATGCAGTCCCATTGTGGAGGTCCCAGGGCTGAGGTGCCCCCATGCATGTGGCTGTGGGTGTACTAAGGTACACCCTGACCGATGAACCTGGTGACCAGGCCAACCAGAGCAGCAACAAATATTCCTTAGCTGTATCCCAAGATGAGAACCAGAAGGCCAACCACCTCAAGGGTATTTATGGCTATGGATGATCCTTCTGCACCTCTCATGGGAAACCTGCATGCTCGACTACTCCTCCGAAGTGTCTATATACCAACACATGTAGCATGGGGAATAAACAGGAAGAATTAGTTATCTATATGCGGTCACAGGGCCATGATCTTTATGCAGTTACAGAGACATGGTGGTGGGATAGCTCACATGACTGGAATGTTGTCATGGAAGGCTATGTACTTTTTCAGAAAAACGGGCCAGCAAAGCGAGGTGGAGGAGTTGCACTTTATGTGAGACAGCAACTCCAATGTATCAAACACTGCCTGGGGGGGATGAAGAATGAGTAGAGTCCTTATGGGTAAAAATTAAGGGACAACTTAACAAGGGTGACAATATTGCAGGTCTTTACTACAGGTCACCTGATCAGGAAGAGGAAATTGATGAGGCCTTCTACAGATAGATTAAAGTAGTCTCGCAATCACAAACCCTGGTTCTCATGGGGGAATTCAATCACCCTGACATCTGCTGGAAGCCAAGACAGCTAAGCACGCACAGTCCAGGAGATTCCTACAGATCATTGATGACAACTTCTTGACACAGGTGGTGGAGGAGCCAATGAAGAGAGGTGTGCTGCTGGACCTTTTCCTAACAAACCAAGAAGAAGTGGTTGAAGATGTGAGGATTGGGGGCAACCTCGGCTGCAGCAACCATGAGATGGTGGAGTTCAGGATCCTGCGTGGAGGAAGCAGGGAAATAAGCAGGATTGCAACCACGGACTTCTGCAGGTCAAACTTTAGCCTCTTCAAGGTCCTACCTGGAAGAATGCCATGGGTTAGGACTCTAGAAAGTAGGGGGATCCAAGAGAGTTGGTTAATATTCAAACATCACTTCCTCCAAGCTCAAGACTGATGCACCTCTATGAGCAAGAAATCAAGTAAGGGAGAAGATGGCCAGCATGGATGAATAAGGAACTCCAGTAAAAATTCAGGTGGAAGGAGGATGTTTATGTAATTGGAAAAATGGACAGACCACCTGAGAGGAAGATAAGGTGACTGTTAGAGTGGGGTGATTAGAGACGACGCATACCAGGACGCAGACAGAAATTCACGCAGAGGCAGAGATCTTGTTCAGGAAGGAGCGCAGAGCCTGGCCAAGCAGAGAGCTGATCTAGGCCTAGCCTGCCTTCTTTATTCACCATTGATGATTTATAGGATTTACAGGTACAGGCCTGGACTAAGATGTTTACAAAAAGGTGCTTTTCCACTAATTGTTATTAAGAACACACTAAACTCATGCGATGTTTGTCTCACTTGTTTTTCCACTCGTTCGCAGATCAGGCCCAAGGACATTCACACATCCCATGCACTTGGGGGCGGTTATCTGGCCCGAGATACCATTCTCACGAGTCTGGGCTATAACTTTTTACAATTACGAGAAACGTACTTCAAAGTAATCTCTCCAAGGCCCTTTATATATTATTATGTTATTATGTCTTTGACCGTCCACATGGTCATGTTAGTATTGATCTTCCTTTATCATCCAGATGGCTGGAACCGCACATCTTGCCTTCCCACATTTTACTTTCCAACATTTCCCTCTTTTTTGTTTTAAACATCAGGTTCTCAATGAGTGCAGTAAGGACCCTGGCTTTGTTCTTCTTTGCATTCTGTATCATTCTCCAGATGATTCGGAGGACTACAAGAAAATACATCACACAAGCATATCCAATTCCTACAAAAACCCATATATGCAGATTGAGAGCTGAAAATGAAGTTTTAGGGTCTAATCGCTTTATGCTATCAGATAATGTTAGCCATTTTGACTTACAGTCCTAATTCCTACAAACTATGTAATTATTTTTCAGGGTACTAGCTAAATCCTAAATCAGGCCTTACACATTAGCTAAGACTGTTATTTTACTTCATAGCACTCATAAACACTATAATTCAATTTCAACAGTATTACACATATTTAGCACTCTGATAACAGAAAATACAGGTTCAGATATCAGCTAAGGAGATTATTTAAAGACAATATCATAAGAATAATGAGGATCCACAATGTGCATGTAGTCACTCGCAAGAAACAAAACTAGAGGTCTTTTACTTCAGGGTACTCACAAGAAATAGTCACTCACTCAAATAAAGAAGTGAGGTATCATTAATCCCAGGAAGTTTCCTTAGATGGTGTTCCTGTCTAAGGAAAGGACTCCAGTTTACAGACCAGCAGCTCCGAGAAGACCACTCAAAGGGTGTCTTCGGCGGGAAGCCCGTTTCATTGTTTGGCCAGATGTGGTTGTGGGCATTACAACATAGTCCAGAAGCTTCTCAGCTAGTCTGGGCACCTCCTTTGTTAAGGACCCTGTCAATTGACCGAGGGTCCCACCCCTCCTGACCCATCAGTTGGTAGAGGTGAAGTTTATTGACAACACCTTGGTACCATTCTAGGTGTATACATGTGGGGACAGGCACAGTGAGGCACAGAAGGTGCTAAAGAGCCATCAACCTCCAAATTGAAAGCTCCCGATTTCAGGGGAACGTGTACTGCCTCACAATCCAGCCTGTGACCACAGTCATCTGACAAACTACTTTGGAGTGGTGGTGCAGTCACCTCTTGCCTCCAAAGTCAAAAGGGGGCATTCTGTTGGTGAGTTTGAATGTCCACTGTGGATCATCATACCTTATGTGTCATTTTCTTGTTGCAAATCAACCTACAATAGAACAGAACAATACAAATTACAACTACTACAGTTATTAACAAATATTGGAGAAAACTGGTTAGCCATACTAATAAGGAAAACAAATGCATTGAAAGTTTTTTCACCAGTTAGTCCCCAGTGCAAATAATGTAAATCTGTATCATTCTGATATGCTAGTGCCTCTTCGTTTGGTCTCTTCTGTTTCTTTGTTGCCCTCTGCTGCAGGGACAGATGCTGTATCTCTGGCATTAGGTCCTGCATCATGTTTGTCCAACTCATAGAAAGGTTTAACATATTTTGCAGGAAACCACTTTGGTCCTGTTGGAAGAAGAACACAAGTATGCTCATTCCCCAGGTGATTAACTCTACAGGCCCTTGCCACTGACTGTTTTGCAGGGGATCCCAGTATAAAAGCTGTGGTCTCTGAGACAGTGAATCTGGAACACGGAAGTGTTTTTCCACTGCTGTGATAGAGGAGGGAGGCATAGTACGATTCAAAAAAATTAAAGTATATGTTGCATTGTCTAATTGTTCTTGAGGTGTCATATTCCCCTTTTTTTGTTTTAATAACATCCGTTTTAACATGGAGTGCACCTGTTCAATGATAGCCTGTCCAGTGGGAGAATGTGGAATACCTGTGAGATGTGAAACACCCCATTGCTGTAAAGAATATTGCATGGATCTAGCAGTGTATCCAGGACCATTGTCAGTTTTAATCTGTTGTGGTACTCCCAGCGTAGCAAAACAGCGGGTCCAGTGACGCTGAATATCTCTGCTTTTCTCACTTGTATGCGCAGATGCACAAAGCATACCTGAAAAAGTATGTATAGAAACAAGGACATATTTCAAACGGCCAAAAGATGAAACACATGTAACATCAGACTGCCAAATGTCATTAGCTGAGAGTCTGCGAGGGTTAACTCCAAGGGAGGGCGAGCTTGTAATCAGACCTTGACATTCCCGGCAAGAGCACACTATGTCTCTCGCTTGCTTGAGAGTGAGAACAAACATCTTTTTTAAGGTAGCAGCAATCTGATGGAAGAAAGCACGTGAAGCCCTGGTAGACTGGAAACAGACTGTAGCTACAGTCTAAGAATCTTCAATTGCATTGCCTTCAGTTATGGGACCTGGTAAGGCTGTATGAGAGCGTATATGAGTAACAAACAGTGGGTGTTTGTGAAGCTGTAATGCAGTTTGCAATGATACAAACATATCAATAAGTTGCTGTTGTGAGATTTCTTTAAGAAAAGTGGAGGGGATCTGCTGCAGGACCTTGACTACGTACTCAGAATCACAAACCAAATTTAGAGGTTCCTCCCTAAAAAGCTCTAAGGCATACAAAACTGCACCAAGTTTCACTAATTGGGTTGAGCCTTCAACAATTTTAACAGAATTATGCCAATTGTTATCTTCACGCCAGACCACTACAGCTTTATGAGACTTCTCTGAACCATCAACAAAAACTGTGCGAGCATTTGGGATAGGACCGAATACAAGTACGGTCTGTGGTCTGATGTCAAAGACACGCAGATTTTGAAGCAATTTACATTTAGGCATGCCAAAAGCTATGCTGTTAAGAAAATCAGCTAGCGCAATTTGCAAGGACAGAGATTGTGAATAAAAAAAAAAAATCAAAATCTGCTTTCACAAAAGGTACATATATGACAGATGGATCACAGCCTACTAAAGCCTGAATCCATTCTCTGCCTTTTTTGATCAGAGTAACAATCAATTCCAGGGGCTCAGTAATAGTTTTACGAAAAGAATTGGGCAAAAAAATCCATTCCAAGTATATCAGTCTGTATTCTCATCATACTCTCCCACAATAGCCACAGGTTGTTTCTATGTTGTAGCTATAGACAAATCTGCAAGTCCAGTTGAATGCAGTTAGTTTGTAAGGTTGTCATAAATTTATTCATCAAAGTTTCTAACTCCGTTTTGGCTGTCATATTTATTGGATATTGTTTTCCCTTACCGGATCGAAGTCCTGTTTCAGTTCTATCAGCGTAGGGTTTGCTTTACTGATACTTTGGTTGCCCATACTAGTGGAAATACAGCATCCAAAATTTCCTTGGAGATTTCTCACTTGCAGCAAGCAGATCTGCACCATCCAAGCAGATTCTTGTAGGACATGAAACTAAACAGAATTCTCAGAAAACGTTATTTGAGATTACAATTTACTTAACAAATCTTAACCCAAGAGAGGTATAGGGCTTTCTGGCAAATACAAGAATTCAGCTGCTAAAACTTTGTTCCAAATTTAGCATTCCATTGGTTTCAAAAAATGGTCTTTCTTTCTTTCCCACAATCTCAAAAACTAGCATGGTGAATTTACTAAGAAGTCTCTTACAACTAGTTACCACAAGATAAGTCTATTAAAAGATTTTTGGTTTAATTTCCCAGTTTCATTAGAACTACGGATCTGCTAGGGATGCATTTAAATTTCACCCTCAGACACCTCCATTCAGTATTACAACATTGCTGCAGTGGGGGGGAAGAGAAAACCCCCCTTTCACTGCTTTAAAAGCGGGAAGCCAGGTTTTTCTTTTTTTTTTTTTTCTTTTTCTTTCTCTTCTTGCTGCAATTTAGATACAGGCAAGGCCACGCAGGTGGCGTTATTTGCTGGTGCTAAGTGGGAGCTGTCTGGGAGCTGCCAGGGAGCTAAGTTTATCTTGCAGCTTGACACAGGCCTGAAATTTATATTGAAACAGTACAGCACAGGCCTGGGATATTTTACTTTTTTATTTTCCCATTTCATTCCAGCCATAATACACTCCATATGCAATTCTAATTAGCTGAGCAATAGTTACATTCCTCAGCCCCGTTTACCATTTGCAACGTCTTACAGATGTCAATAAACAGCATATTAACTATCAATCCATTACTTTCATTTTCCTAGATCCAAATCAGGTCATATTCTAGCAACTTTTCAGTACAACCTCCTTCGAGTTCACATCCATCATAGCATTCAGTTTTCTTTCCCATACTTCCAACAAACACATAAATTCAATGCGAATCAGAGTTTAACTACTTAAATTCTTTTCTGGTTTCAAAATTATTTAATAGCAATAAGAGCAATTACTCTAATGTATAAGGATGCATCCTAAGGGAGAGCAAGGTGGTATTTTAGTAGTGGAACCAGTTCCCATTTTGTAATTATCTCCCTAAACAAAATTTTACCATTACATTCATGCAGTAAAGAACTAAATTACTCATGATCTTCTGTATTATCACAAAACGCACATTTTGAGTCCATGGATTCTCATTATTTAACAGTCTATGAACTTACTGTACCATATAACAGACAAAGACCTATTAAACTGTAATATGCTTAAACAGATACCTACAAAGAAAACAGGTTAATAAGGAAAAGTATCTTGCAGAGTTCAGCAAGTGTTCTATGACTTGTGTGTTATCAGTTAATTCTCTCCCAGCTTGTTGAAGTTCAGACCATTCCTCCTGTAAAACTGTCTGAAATGATTCAATGATCTGTTGTAGAGTTTTATTTTTGTCCTACTCTTCTCGCTTTAGAAACAACAAAGTGTTATACTTCAAGGTTCTATTCTCTGGACACTTTTTCAATCACTAACATGACCGTCCAGATCGTCATGTTAGTATTGATCTTCTTTTATCATCCAGATGGCTGGAACTGCATATCTTGCTTTCCCACATTTTACTTTCCAACATTAGAGTATGCAGGGATGTTGTGAGGAAGACTAAGCTCCACTTGGAATTAAAACTGAACAGGGATGTCAAGGACAAGAAGAAGGGTTTCTTCAAATGTATCAGCAGCAAAAGGAAGATTAGGGAAAATGTAGGTCTGCTGCTGAATGAGGTGGGTGCCCTGGTGATGGATGATACAGAGAAGGTGGAATTACTGAATGCCTTCTTTGCTTCCATCTTTACTGCTAAGACTTCAGGAATCCCAGATCCTAGAGGCAGGACAAAGGAAGACTTTCCCTTAGTTGAGGAGGATCAGGTTAGAGATCATTTAGGCAAGCTGATCATCCACAAATCCATGGGCCCTGATGGGATGCACTCACAAGTGCTAAGAGAGCTGGAAGATGTTATTGCTAAGCCACTCTCCATCATCTTTGTGAGGTTTTGGAGAAAAGGAGAGGTGCCTGAGGACTGGAAGAAAGACAATGTCACTCCAGTCTTCAGAAACGGCAAGAAGGATGACCCAGGAAGCTACAGGCCAGTGAGCCTTGCCTCCATCCCTGGAAAGGTGATGGAACAACTGATTCTGGATGTCATCCCCAAGCATGTGGAGGAAAATAAAGTTATCAGGAGTAGTCAGCATGGATTCACCAAGGGGAAATCATGTTTGACCAACGTGATAGCCTTCTATGATGGCATGACTGGCTGGGTAGATGAGGGAAGAGCAGTGGATGTTGTCTACCTTGACTTCAGCAAGCCTTTTGACACTGTCTCTCACAACATCTTTACAGGTAAGCTCGGGAAGTGTGGGTTGGATGAGTGCACAGTGATCCATCTATCCATCGATCATGAACTGGCTGGATGACTGTCGCGGGGTGTAATTTAGGGTTCTGCTTACTGCAGAACAATGTTTAGGTTTCTTTAAAGAGAAGTGCAACTTAAAAGAGTTCGGTGGCAGGTTCACTCTATTATTTACTGCATGGGGGAAATATGCCAAGCCAAATGCGGCTTACCTTCTCTCCAGATGCCTGTACCCATTCACGAAGCAAACTTTCAGGCACCTTCCCTCCCTGATAAACATATGCAGAGCAGACTTTCAGGAGACAAAATTATTAGAAAAATAAAATTTAATGGAGTAGAATAGAAGAAGGGCTGGCTCAAGCTGGGTACCTGCACAGAGATCTGCCTGAGCATAGAAAACTACAAACTTTTATATCTTTACAGACCATTCACACCAAGATCCAGTCCAACAGCAGGTTCTTTGCTACCCATTGGACCCTTTTTCTCTGACTCCATGTGGGCCTTTGTTTTGTTCAGTTGTAGACATTGGTTTTGGTCCATATCCTTGAAGGTGATATTTAGTCTGGATAAATCCTTTCTTCTCAGCGAAGTGAAAAATAGGCCCCACTTTTCAGATGTCTGTAATGTCTCTCCTTTAGCCTTGGATCGTTGTTTTCCCAGAGAGTTCCATTTTCCCAGCAAAATGCAAGTTAGACTTTATCTTGGAGGCGTTTAGTGTAGTCTGCAGTTGATTTTAGTAAACACGAGCTTAAAATTTTAGCAAATCTAGTCTACCAAGTAATATGAATCAAAGAGTATATTAAAAATCATACAACCGTATATTTCTAAATAATCCATTACATTCAGTGTGCATCTACTTAAACTAAATTATTAATATTGAACTTGAATTGGGCTCATCCACTGACCTCTGAGTAGTAAAACCATTGCCATACAGCTCACTTATTTAGCAGGGAGAGCTCAAAGTGGACTCATCTAGGCTGTTGTATTTATAGAATGAAGTGGTTTACTCATAATCAAATTGCATACAGTAGGAAAAGTATGCACGAGACTCTCTGCACCCACAAGCCACCAGCATTCAATATGCCATTCTGCTTCCTTGTGAGTATCCTAGAAGGAGTTCTTGGCCTGGCTGCATCTCAGGTCCTTATCTCCTCTGGAGCCTGGACCAAACTGCTGCTGGTTTGGCGGGGGGGGAAGGATTGAGTGCATCCGCCATAACAACAGAGTTCATAGGGTTGTGGTCAATGGTGCAGAGTCTGACTGGAGGCCTGTAGTTAGTGGGGTTCCCCAGGGCTCAGTACTGGGTCCAGTCCTGTTCAAAAATGACCTGGATGAAGAGACTGAGTGCACCCTCAGCAAGTTTGCTGATGAAAAAAACTGCAAGGAAGGCCTGACACACCAGAAGGTTGTACTGCCATTCAGCGAGACCTGGACAGACTGGAGGACTGGACAGGGAAGAACCTAATGAAATTCAATGAGGGCAAGTGTAGGGTCCTGCACCTGGGGAGGAATAACCCCAGGCACCAGTACAGGTTATGGGTTGACCTGCTGGAAAGCGGTACTGCAGAGAACGACCTGGGAGTCCTGGTGGACAACAGATTGGCTATGAGCCAGCAATGTGCCCAAGAAGGCCAATGGTAGCCTTGGGTGCATTAAAGAGAGTGTGACCAGCCCCACACCATTTCTTTCTTGTAAGATAAAAAAAAGCTAACATACAAAATAAAAATCCCCAAACATAGTAAAATAACAATATTACTAAAAGGCAACTTTTACTTCCTCCCCCTTTTTTTTTCTTTAAAAAAAAAAAAAAAAAGAAGGGATGATCCACCAGTGCTGATCTGGTGCTCTTTCCCATAGGTGTCAGTAGCTTTCCATGCATAAATGTTCATTGTTGTCTTTAAAACGAGGGGTACAGTGCCAGTGGTGGTAGTTTCAGGAGGGCAGGTCATCTGGTTTTGTGGAGCAGGGTTGCTGGGTCCTTGTTTTACCTTTTCTCTGGAAGAATAGCAGGGGCTTGGGGACAGAAAGTAGTAAGTCAGAGGCAACCCATTGAACTCATTTTTGGCTGAGTCTTGGACCACCTCGGCAGTGGAGAATTGATTTTAAAGGAATCAAGAGGAAAGGCGATCAGCAGACCCCCTTGACAGTTTCTGTGAGTCTCTTTAAATGAACGCACTGGCTGCCCCCTGACTCACTGACTGGGGGTGGCAGGTCTGTTATCCGCCCTCAGGAACAGTGGGCATCTGAGGGATAATCACTGTCCCACCAGCTCAGGGCTCTGCTTCCATGCCCCCCCAAGCAAGCAGTTCATTTTTATGGGGTGCCTTCCATGCCCTAATAAGCTTTTACAAGGCCAGGGTAGACATTCCATCTATTACATCTTGGGGAATTCCCTTCTCTATTCCCTCAGCCCACAAAAGGTTTCTCTTTGTCTCTGGGACACCTAGGGGACAAGTTCGATTTACCTGCTATTCCACTCTTGGTACAGCAGTTTTCGTTTTTGTGACTCCCCCTATCAGACCCATGCTACCACAATTAAGTTCCTGAGCCACCTCCACCCAAGTGACAGCTCGACCACCCTGGGAAACACACCCCCTCCACCCCGTGGAGACGACGCATCCCCCAAAAGGTCCCGCAGCCGCACTGCACGCAGTTTCAGTGGGTCAGGAGGCCTGACAGGATCTACATTTACCAACACCGGGGAAGGCTCTTGGGGCTCTTGTGAATTAACTGGGGACAGGTGGACTTCTGTAAATCTTCAGTTAGGTGATTTACAGCGGGGGTTTCAATGCATTCTGGGTCTCCCCTTTCTAAAGGGTCCAGCTCCCCCTCCCAATAGGCAGCTCGTTGAGTTAACAACTCTCTTTGATCATTAGCAGTCAGAAGCACACCAGGCTCTGAATACCCTTGTGCTTCCTTCTCTGAGAGCAAAATTTCATCGCCACCAGTTAAAACACATTCTGTTTCCGTTTCTTGGGCTAAGTTACTATATTTCTCCTGAATCTCTAATAAGTTGGCCACAGGGTGGCAACTTGCAGAGCCACCCCCCCCCCCCCGCCCCGCTTGGCTGTTATCAGTAGACTCAGTTTTAATGAGGGGCCTCATTGTTGCCTGCTTGTTCTTGGGATAAGATACTTCCCGGGTGATTTCCAATTATTTTGGTGGATACAGGAGTTTAAGACCCTCTTCCTCAGCCGCTTGTGCTGGGCTGGTAAAACCGGGCTCACTGTCTGGAACAGAATCAAGATTTGTCTGGTAATATTTTGCCTGCTTATATTCTTCCAATTCAGATTGTAAGATTTTCTCCCGGTCTAATGCATCTAACAGAGCTGTAAGGAGCTGCTGAGTGGTATTGCATTCTGCAGCTAACTGGTCCTGTAGGACCTTTACCGTTTCTTGCTCTGTTTGTTTGTCCAGGTGCCTGGTGCTTTGAGCTGCCCCCGGGGCTGCTCCTAGCACTGAGCACGCTGTGGCTTTACCCTTGAGTAAATCCAAACACAGAATATTTGTGAGAGTCCCAGTTACTAGCAGATCCCCCTTATTTTCAGTGAGCCATCTGAAATATATCCATTCGCCGTCCCCCGGCTCACTTACTGGGGACGGCGAAGGAAGTTTCCCGGCTTTGAGGGGCTGTTGAATTTCTCTCTAGGAGCTGTGGGAATGACTGGCACGGCTGACACCTGAGTTACAGGGGCCGTGGGGGTGTATTGCTTTCCTGGTTGATCTGTATCTTCTGATTTACACATCTTTACAAGCAGCTGTAAATTGGGGAAGGGCAAGCCATCCATCACTTCTCGGGGAATACCTTTATCCAGTCCTAATTTCCAACACTGATGCCTCAAACCTATCCCCATAAATTTCTTGTCTCGGGGGCGAGGGAATTTTACCTCTGTTTCAGTTCGGCACACCGCTACTTGAGACTTAACCTCTTTTCCAATGAAACCCATACGCTGGTCATAATTAATCAACTCCCGTGCAACCTTCCCCCAAGAGAGACTCGGTCCAGCCTGAGCCTTACAACCCCCTGCCCAGTTTCTTTTTCTTTCTGGGCAGCTATCAATGCTGCTCCCAAAACAGCACAGATCATGGCTTTACCTTTTCCAAGTTTAAACCTGTGTTGGTTTTTTTTTTTTGCCAAGTCCCTTATTCGCTGAGTTACAATATCTGGAGACAACCAACATCCAGAGGCCCACTTAAGACCCTCAGGGGTCAGGCAAGGCTTATAATCTTTTAGTAAATTCAACAGCAGGGAGCAGTCCAGGTCTGGCTTAACCTGGGATGCCATGACCCACTGCTGGAGAACGCGGCACAGACTAATCAGTCCTCCTTTGAAACCTCTGGCTCCTATCCCCCCTCTAAACTGCTTCTCACAGAATATCCCACTTCTGACACCAAATAAAACTGTCCCAACCCAACAGATGGGATGAGGGATGAGTTAACTCTGAACGCGACACACGCCCTTACTCAACAGATGAGACCAGGTGTGAGTTAACTCTGGGTTAATTCTGTGCAGTTACGTGAAGTGAATGACAGACAATCACTCCAGGGGTCCTATTTAATTATGAGTTTTACTAGAAGCACGTGTTGGAATATTAATAACAGCGAATAGTGGCTTGGCAAAAGTATTTTGTGATATCACAGAACTTATCAATACGTTAACAGCAAGAGTCCTTCTACTAGCAATGTATTGGCAACCATTAGTAGCTATAACACAAAATTTAACAAGAATCCAACAGCAGAGCTTAAGATGATGTTACTCTTATATGTTGAAAAGGAAAAGAGAGAAAGAAAGTGGTAGAGAGGGAAGGAAAACTAAGGTATAAGAAAGAGAGAAAGAGAGTAATATATCACCAGTCACAGAAGGAGAGACACAGAAATAGGGATATAGAAAAATGGAGAGAAGGAAAGAGCAGAGAGAAAGGAAGAAAGAAAAGGGTAAGGGATCTAGCCACTCTTACGGCTCCGCAGCATGGATGACAGGACTTGTACGATGTTGTATGGCCTCCGGTGTCCCGCAGGGAGGATGCTGGGGTTTGTAGTTCAGGAGCGCAGCACCCTCCGGTGTCTGGTCTGGTTCCCGCGGCGAGGCTGGTGCACGGAGGGTCCTGAGGGTGAGTTCCCTGTTAGTGCTGTTTTAGGTGAGCTTTTTTATAGCTCTCAGAGTAGAGGAAAGTCTGGGGGGAAGGGGTGATTGTGAAAGATTGTCAAGTCTCGACAAATCCTGGGCCATGTTGAAGGGTCTCAGCTTTTCCCCTTTCTTTGCCAAGCTGGGCATATCAGAAGATGGAGCTATGTGCCCTACAGCTCATCCCCTACCTCCGGTATCAGCCAGCCAGCGTGGTCTGTGGCTCGTTAGCTTGTCGTTGATATGTAAATTGCAGTTCACCCTATACTGAATGTGTCATCCGTTGTGGCTGGATGAACTAGTTTCGCCACAATGTTTTCAGCCATTATCCTTATCAATACACAACAGAGGTTATCCTTCCCCTCTACTCTGCCCTGGTGAGGCTGCATCTGGAGTACTCTGTCCAGTTCTGGGCTCCCCAGTTTAAGAAGGAAATGGAAATACTGGAGGAAGTCCAGCAGAGAGCTACAGAGATGATTAGGGGTCTGGAGTATCTTTGTTATGAGGAAAGACTGAGAAAGCTTGTTCTTTTCAGCCTGGAGAAGAGAAGGCTGAGAGAGGACCTTATTTATACTTATAAAGATCTCAAGGGTGGGTGCCAAGAGGATGGGACCAGACTCTTTTCAGTGGTGCCCAACGACAGGATGAGGGGCAACGGGCACAGGCTGAAACATAGGAGGTTCCATCTGAATACGAGGAGAAGCTCATTTACTTTGACGGTGCCAGAGCACTGGAACAGGCTGCTCAGAGAGGTTGTGAAGTCTCCTTCTCTGGAGACATTCAAAACCTGCCTGGACGCATTCCTGTGCAATCTGGTCTAGGTGAACCTTCTTTAGCAGTGTCGCAGAGGAGTAATTTAGGGTTCTGCTTACTGCAGAACAATGCTTAGATCTCTCAAATAGAAGTGCAACTTTAAAGAGTTCATTGGCAGGTTCACTCTATTATTTACTGCATGGGGGAAATATACCAACCCAAATGCTGCTTACCTTCTCTCCAGGTACCTGTGTCTGTTCATGAAGCAAACTTTCAGGTGTCTTCCCTCCCTGATAGCCATTCGCTCTAGAGTCTATATTTTAGAACTCCAGAGGCAAACTTTCAGGCGAGACCTGATAACCATATGCAGAGCAGACTTTCAGGAAACAAATTCTCAGAAAAAAAATTTAATGGAGTAGAATAGCAGGAGGGCTGTCTCAAGCTGGGTACCTGCACAGAGGTTCCGACCTGAGCATAGAAAACCATAGACTTTTATATCTTTACAAACCATCCATACCATGATTCAGTCCAATAGCAATATTTCACTTTGAGGCCTTCTTACATCTCATTGAATCTTTTTTGCTGATCTCATATGAGCCTTTATTTTGTTTTGCCATAGACATTTTTTATGGGCCATAGCCTTGCAGGTACTGTTTTGTCTGAATAAATACTTTCTTTTCAGTGAAGTGCAAAATAGACCTCATTTTGCAGATGTCTGTAATGTCTCTGTGTTAACCTTGGAATCATTATTTTTCTGCAGTCAGTTCCGTTCTTCCCAGCAAAGTGCAAACTAGGTCTTATCTTGCAAGTGTTCAGTGTAGTTTATAGTTGCTTTTGGTAAATATGAGCAGAACTTTCCAGCTTATGATTTTAGCAAATCCAGCTTACCAAGTAACATGAAGCAAAGAGTATATTAAAAAACATACTACTTTATACCGCTAAATGATTCATTATATTTGGTGTGCATCTACTTAAACTAAATGATTAATATTGAACTTGAATTGGGCTCATCCACTGACCTGTGAGTAATAATACCATTGCCATACAGCTCTCTTATTTAGCAGGGAGAGCTCAAAGTAGGCTCATCTAGGCTGCCATATTTATAGAATGAAGTGGTTGACTTGTAGCCAAATTGCATACAGTAGGAAAAGTATGCACAAGACTCCCTGTGTCCACAATTCATCAGTGTTCAGTGTACTGTTCTTCTTCCTTGTGGGTTTCCTAGAAGGAGTTCTTGACCTGGCTATGGCTCAGGCCCATACCTCCTCTGGAGCCTGGACCAAACTGCTGCTGGTTTGGCTGGGAGGGGGTTGAGTGCATCTGCCACAGTAGGTGCATTGGACTAGATGATCTCCAGAGGTCCCTTCCAACCCCAACCATTCTGTGATTCTGTGATTCTCTGGGTGAAAGGCCCCCTGCCTTGAACAACTCACCCTGCGTCTTCATCATGGATAACCCCTCCTGTGAGAAAAATTGGTGTACCAGGTCCCCACATCCCTTGGTCCCCAGCACCCTTCCCTGTGGGTGTATGGCCACCCGGTTCCCACAGGCAGCTGGACCATACTGACATCCCTTCCTGCCTGCAGCCCCCTCTCCATGATGGTCATCCAGGGTTTGGGCACTGGCCTCACCTTCATCATATTCAGCATTTCCAGCTTCCTCATCTTCAGGTCAGTTGGGGCTGGGGAGTGCCTCTGCCTGAGCACCCCTCAACCTGGTGGGGGAGTGGGCAGGACAGGGGCCTGCAGGGACCTGACCCCCATGTGCCTCCCAGGAAGCTTATGTTGGAGAAGGAGCTTGCCAGAATGCTCAGGAGGATCTGCTGGGATGAGCTGCCATTTGAGAGCCCCGAGCAGTACCACAAGGCAGCAGGCAGCTGTCTCACCCTGTCCCTGGTTGAGCTGCCAGTCCTGGGGTACCACCTTCCTCCTGACCCTGTGCCACCCTCCCTTCCTGCACAACACTCCTCCCTTACAAGGCTGCATCATGTTGATCCCCTACACAACCCTTCCTCCCTCCGTAACTCTACATTCCCTATAAAGCTACATTTCATCCATCTCCTATGTGACACTCCATCCCCTACACAACTCTGAATCCTCTATAGAGCACCAGACCTCATCTGTCCCCTATGCAGTCCTCTGTCCTCTGTGCAGCCACACCTTATCCATCCCCTGCAGTGCACCATACCTCATCCTATAGACTTTACCCTCTCTACAGAGCATGCAGAGCTTGTGCTGACCCATCGGAGTTTGTCCTGCACTATCCCCTGTACGCCCCTGGGTGTCCCTGCCTGCCTCCATTGGTGCTTGTCACCTCTCGCCCCAGGGTCCCCACCCCTAGCTCTCTCCTTCCCCGCAGCACAGCTCCAGCTACGGCTCCCTGATGACCACGCATGGCAAGTATCAGATCTTTGCCAACACCTACCACTTCAAGGTCAGTGTGGCAGGTGGGGAGTTTAGCCCTCTCACCAAACCCTCCTAGTCCTGCTGAAGTGCTCCCTCTTGGCTGCATGTGGGGGACTATGGTAGGTCTGTGGATTCCCTGGCGGCGGGTATTTGAACAGAGATTGACCTTGAAGATATTAAGGTATAGTCTGCAGTTGATTTTGGTAAATACAAGCAGGACCTTACAGCTTAAAATTTTAGCAAATCTAATCTACCAAGTAACATGAGTCAAAGAATGTTGGAGAACGGCTTAAAAATAAGGGACATGGGTCTGCAGAGCAGTTGTACGAGCAGAGCCTGTTCTGAAGACCTTAGCATAAGTAGCAAGACTAGGCCGCAGTGGGAACCACTGACTGTTTCAGTAAAATCAGCAAGGTCACTGCGACCTTGGCAGAGTTTCACAAACAGCTTTCAACAGCACAAGAATGTAGAATAAGCATAGCTAGCAACTGCAAGTAGGAGGACCATGCAAATGTGACTATTAGAGCTTAAGCCAATTAGTAGGTGACAGGTATGCATAATTATCGTGAACTGTATAAGTATATGCTGTTTGGGCTAATAAATCAAACTATGCTTTATCACTCATATTGAGTCGACCTGCGTGTTCCTCCGCCGCTCAAAAAAGAATACACTAAAAATCGTACAACCTTATATCTCTAAATAATCCATTACATTTGGTGTGCATCTACTTAAGCTAAATGATTAATATTGAACTTGAACTGGGTTCATCCACTGACCTGTGAGTAGTAAAACCATTGCCATACAGCTCACTTATTTAGCAGGGAGAGCTCAAAGTGGGCTCATCCAGGCTGTCATATTTATAGAATGAAGTGCTTGACTAGTAGTCAAATTGCATACAGTAGGAAAAGTATGCATGAGACTCCCTGTGCTCACAAGTTACTGGCATTCAGTGTGCCGTCCTGCTTCCTTGTGGGTCTCTTGGAAGGAATTCTTGGCCTGGCTGCAGCTCAGGTCCTTACCTCCTCTCGAGCCTTGACTAAACTGCTGCTGTTTTGGCTGGGGGTGGGGGTCAAGTGCATCCGCCACACTCGCATTTAAATGGACTGGGTTATAAAACTTGCTCACTTGGGACACTTTTTAGTCTGTTTTGTTTGTGTGTTTTTTGTCTTAGTGTGTGTGTGTGTGCTGCATGGCATTAATGAAGTTTTGTACCCACCACAAGCTAGAACAACGGAGTGGTGAGATCTTACCTTTCTTCTGATATCTTAAACTATCTCTCTCCTTTTCCTCTCTCTCTCTCTTTCTAATTTTATTCTGGGCATTTAAGAGTAATATTGTTTTTGTTGTTAAAGTATTGCTAAGTTTTATGATATAGTTACTAACTTTTGCCAAACCACTATTCCCTGTAATTCTGAGTGATGTTTTTAGTAAATTCATGATTTAATTGAACCTCTTGGGTAATTGTTGTCACTTTGTGTTACCACACAGAATATTCCAAAAGTTAACCTTTGACCTCATCCCAGCTGAGTTGGGATGGGGCAGGAGCCCAGGATTTACTCACTCCCCCTGACCCAGCAGGTGGAGACCATTGGGGATGCCTACATGGTGGTGTTGGGGCTGCTGGTGCACAAGAAGAAACTGCATGCCTGAAAGATTGTTCACATGGCTCTGGCCTTGCTTGAGGCTGTCAAAACCTTCACGATCCATCACTGGCCCAATGACCAGCTCTGCTTGCATATTGGCTTACAAACCGGTGAGCCCCTACACCAGCTAACACTGTGGCTGGGGGATGCTCACCTGCCCTGCAGCAGTCTCAGGCATCTCTGTGCCTGTAGGTTCTGTGTGTGCCAGAGTTGTGGGTCTGAAGATGCTGCGGTACTGCCTGTTTGGGGACATGGTGAACACTGCATTCTGCGTGGAGTCCAACAACCAGGGTAAGCCGCAGGACTGGCAGCTGGGGTCCGGTGCCACAGGTCATGCCTTGCTCCCAGATGCAGTCATGTCCCTTTTGCCCCTCTGTGCTATCCAACTCTGAAGATCCACATCTCTTCCACCACTAAGGAAGTCCTGGATGAGTTTGGCTGCTTTGAGCTGGAACTGCACAGGAATGTGGAGAGAAAGGTTAGGGTGCAGGGTCTTGGGCTGTCTTCCTGCCACAGGGTCATGTACTGGGTGGACAGGTGGGGGCTGGGACCTTCGGTCCCACTCGATGCTGGGCATAGCACCCGAGAGGCAGCACCGGGAGCTGGGGAGGGTCTCACCGCCCACCTCTGGCCCCCAGAGCAAGGGGAAGATGTAGATGTACTGGCTGCTGGGTGAGAGGAAAGACCCCAAAGTCATTTGATCCCGGTGGTGGAGTCCCCAACCCCAGTGGGCCGCTATGCTTCCCAGCACCTGGCCCCTGGGATGGACCAGGGCCCCCTGCCACTGCAGCTTCCCCCTACCACTGCAGCCCCTCTGCTTCAGCAGGGCTTGAGTGGGCCAGTGGCCATGGCACCATCTGCCCCTCTTCATCAGTACCAGCAAAGTCCAACTGCCTCTGCAGCCTTCACTGGAGGGGGGAACCAGCCCCAATCCAGCCCGGGGGACCCCATATCCCCTCATCCTCTGGGATCTTTGGCCCCCCTGCCTTCTCCCCAGTGGCTCAGCTGTCTCTGAGCTGCTCTCAGGACCTAGCTGCCCCGTAGGGCACTTTGCAGTCTCTTATTGGTACCTAGCTCCTGGCAGAAGTTGTGACACATCACCCCCTCCTGGGGCAGGGGAGAAACAGAGGCTCCTGCTGGGACTGGCCCCTCAACCACACCAGGGCAGGCTTCAATGTTGTGGCTCCCCCCCGCCCAATCTCCCCCATCCCTGTATATAGCCCCATGGGGTCATGTAAATACATAATCCCAAATGTAAATATGAGAGTCGCTGCAAACTATTTTTTGCCTTCCCCAAACCCCTCCATCCCCTGACCTCTCCTTCACTCTGGCCTGGAGTGCCACACAGGTTGGGGGGAGCCAGGGAAGACCCCGGCATCAAGCTCAGCCTAGGTTGGGAACGGCTGCCCAGAACATACTGGAACATTGTACCCCAGGGTTCTGGACATGGCATGGGGCAAGGGTCTGAGTGTGTGGAGGGGTTTCGTTAGATGGAGATATGTTGTTGAATTAGTCAGGCCCAAAGGAATCTCAAGGCCACTTTGAGAAGCTGAGAACAGAATCTGCTGTGAGAAAGAGAGAGGGGCGTTTCTTCATTAACAGGGCCTCAGCATGGCGTGAGTCGTCGGACCTATCATCGGTGGGACTCCAGCGTGTGGACTGCCCGTGATACTCATTTAGCGAATCCATGCTTGGAGTGTGGACGTGTGATTAGAGAATAGTTGCGTATATAAGGAGGCTTGTTTCTGTAATAATGGCTTTACGTGATTCACAGTGAATTGGAATGCTGAGTCCTTTATCGCTCCAACAAATGGTGACCCCGACGTGATACTCTGAATGGTGTCTCACTACGATCGGGGAAAAGCCTGGAACGGCCCAGCCGGAGGCGGATCAGCTGGACTGAGAACCGGGCGGAGGCGTACGGATGTTCCGCAGATAAATTTGTTGAAGAAATCACCGGAAAAGGTGAGCGGCTGGGAGCAGGAGGAGGGAAGAGTGAAATTATGGGGCAAAACATATCCTCTGAGGAACAAGCCATAGTTAAACTCCTCCTGCATATTCTCTCTATGAGAGGACTTAAATATGAAGAAAGTAACATACGTAGACTGTTGGTTTGGTGTAGAACTAATGGCTATCCGACAGAAGCTGAGAAGGTTTTTAAAACTGAACTTTGGGATGATATAGGGCAGAAATTATGGGATAAAGTCAGCAATGGAGATGATAAAGAAGCTAAATCATTAGTAACTACATGGAAACTTATAAAAGATTTTAAGGCTGAACGGTCTGCTGCTGCTGGAGTTTTTGTAGCATTGCAGCCTGATAAGTATCCTGAAAGTCACTGTGAAGTTCACCCGGTTTGTGTCTTTGATACCTTCTCTACTCCATCCCCTGTTGTGCTTTCAGCACCCCTGATAGCTCAGCAGTCCGGGGCGGGGGGAGGAAAAATGCCGAGCGGGTGTCCTCCTACACTATTACCCAACCTTGATGAGAACAGCAAGTCCAAAGGATTGGAATCAGACAACTTGCCCAAAGAACCTGTGAAAGCTGAGAATGCTAAAGTCATAGACAAGTCCTTTTACCAATTTGTATCTGCTTTTACCGCCTTTTAACCCTCCAACTTCCACGAAAGAGCAGAAGGAGTCGCCGGATAAGAACTGGGCAAAAGAACTGTGTGAAAGATTAGATCAGCTATTAGTGAATCCAACAGTCAGCAATATCAAGCTATGAGAGAGGTGCCTGAAACCAACAAAGCAGCCAAATCATTTGCAACTATTAATCAGGGTCCCAATGAAAATTACATGCAATTTATTGACCACCTTCAAGAGGCCATCAATAAGCAGGTTGAAAACTTAGAAGTTAAGGAAGCACTGGTGTTGAAAATAGCAGTAGAGAATGCTAATGTTTGCTATCAACATGTTATCTGCGAGTTTTACAGTACATATTATGTGCTCCTGTGTACTGCCTCTCTGAAAATCAAGCAGCTTGTCAGGAATGTGATTTAATTGTTTTACTAGTTGTTTTTAAGTGCGCCGTAAAACCTTCTCCCCGCTCTTCCCACTCATGCTGCAAGCAGCCCTGTGCTTCCCCCCCTCCCTCCCTCTTCTCAAAGTTTTTACTTGCAAGATGGGGTCAGGAATGATTATTTTCAGTTGTGTTCCTAAAAAATCAGTATTGGGAGGTGTTTTAAAACATAGGAAAGCACTCGGACAAGAAATCATTAAATCATTTCAGACAGTATTACAGGCAGGGCGATTTGAACTTCAACAAGCTGAGAGAGAATTAATTGATAACACACAGGTCAGAAAACTTGCTGAAGTCTGCAAGATGCTTTCCTTATTAAACTGTTTTCTTTGTGGGTATCTGTTTAAGCATGTTGCAATTTTGGTAGGTCTTTGTTATATGGTACGATAAGTCTGTTAAATCATGAGAATCCGTTGACTCAAAATGTGCATTTTGTGATAATACAGAAGATCATGAGTAATTTAGTTCTTTACTGTGTGAATGTGATGGTAAAATTTCGTGTGTAGTAGCTGTTATTTTGTCTTTCTAGCACGCTAGCTTTATTTCAGTATCCAGCCTTGCGCAACTCTGTGATAGGCTGTGTCTCATCTCGATGTGCTGGATTTGGCTCTTTTGTATGCACACCAAGTAAAGAATCCTGGTTTTGGGATAACAGTTGTAGCGCACCAGATGAGACACTGATAAAAACCTTGCCCAGTCCAGCTTGCTGCAGTGGCGGGGGGGCAGGTGCCAATTGGGCTCCAGCGCGCACTGACCTGTTTTGTCAGGGAGACCCAGCGATACCTCTGCCTGGCTGAGCAGTGAGCAGTTCAGAGGTGCAATGCAAAAATTGAGAGATTGTCTTAAATTAGTGTAACTGTGATCCATCTGCATATTTGAACTTGGTATTTGGTTTTCATATCTGAGCTCAGTATTTTAATTTGCATATTTGTATTTGGTACAAAAACAATTTTGTTTAGGGAGATAGTTACAAAATGGGAACCAGTTCCACTGCTAAAATTTCACTGCTAAAATTCCACCTTGCTCCCTCTTAGGGTGCATCCTTGTGCATTAGAGTAATTGCTTATATTGTCATCTAGTAATTTTGAGATCAGAAAAGAATTTAAATTGTTAAACTCTGCTTTGCATTGAAAAAAAAAAAAAAGGAAAAAGAAAAAAAGAAAAGAAACAAACAAACACCTAAATGCTATGATGGATGTGAATTTGTTATTGTATGAAGTTGTATTTAAAAGTTGCTGGAATGTGAACTGATTTGGATCTAGGAAAATGGAATAATGGATTGATGTTTAATATACTGTATTTTGACATCTTTAAATTGTGAAAGGTAAATGGGGCTGAGGAATGTAACAACTGTTGAGCTAATTGGAATCGTGTATAAAACTCAGCTCATTGTAACCGAGGAGTTTGCCAGAGCCTCCCACTTCGTACCAGCGATTATGCCAGCTGCGTGGCCTTGGCTACATCTGAACTGCAGCAAGAAGAGAAAGAAGAAAAAAAAAAAAACTGGAAAAACCTGTTTTCCCGCTGCTAAGCAGAGAAAGGGGGGTTTACTCTCCCCGCTCTATCTTTTTTTTTCCCAGAGTATTGTCATCCATCCTTGTTGTGGTACTGTGTTGCTTCTTGGCTTGATATCAGGGGTTGTTGGTGATGTTTCTTTTTGCTTCTGTCTTGTTTCCTAGGTTTTGGCACATCTGGGGAAAGAGCTCATAATTTTACCTCCTTGCTGAAGTCAGTCTTTTCACACTGGTCAGCTCTGGGGAGGTCAGAGTGCTCAGTGCTTCTCTGGGTCAGGCTGGTACTGATTTGGGTGTGGAGTGCAGCCAGGTTGGTTTAATGTGGAGTTGAACTGATTTGTTTTCATGCTGGGCTGGAGATCCTGCCATCTCAGATGGGGGTGAGAGGGAGATTTTATTCCCCCCCCCCAAGCAATATTACTGCTAGAGAACTGTAATACTGCATATAGGAGTCTGAGGTTTGAAATTTAAAGGCATTACCAGTGGGTCCATAGTTCTAATGAAGCTGGGAAATTAAACCAATTATTTTTTTTTTAATAGACTTATTCTGTGGTAACTGGTTGTAAGAGACTTCTTAGTAAATTCACCATGCTAGTTTTTGAGGTCATGGGAGAGAACGAAAGAAAGGCTGTTTTTTGAGACCAATAGAATGCCAAATTTGGAACAAAGTTTTAATACATGAATTCTTGTAGTTGCCAGAAAGTCCTATACCTCTCTTGGGTCAGGATTTGTTAAGTAAATTGTAAGCTCAAATAACGTTTTCTGAGAATTCTGTTTAGTTGCATGTCCTACAAGAAGCTGCTTGGATGGTGCAGATCTGCTTGCTGCAAGCGAGAAATCTCCAAGGAAATTTCAAATGCTGTATTTCCACTAGTATTAACAGCCAATGTTTCAATAAAGCAAATATTACACTGATAGATCTGAAACAGGACTTTGATCCGGTAAGGGAAAACAATATCCAATATATATGACAACCAAAATGGAGTTAGAAACTTTGAGGAATAAATTTATGACAACCTTACAGGCTGACTGCATTCGATTGGACTTGCAGATTTGTCTATGAAACAACCTGTGGCTATTGTGGGACAGTATGATGAGATTGCTAGCAGATTGATATACCGACTGTTATATATCAATTGTCACTCTGATCGAGAAAATGGAGGGAATGAATTTAAGTCTTAAAAGACCATGAGCCTTTTGTCATATATGTACCATTTGTGAAATTTAATTCTGTTTTTTTTTTTATTTGTAATCTATGTCCTTGTAAATTGCACTAGCTGATTTTCTTAACAGCACAGCTTTTGGCATGCCGAAATGTAAATTGCTGCAGAACCTGCAAGTCTTTAACATCAGGTCATAGACCATACTTGTATTTGGACTGATCCTACATACTTGCACAGTTTTTGTTGATGGTTCTGGGAAGTCTCATAAAGCTGTAGTGGTTTGGTGTGAAGATAACGATTGGCATCATTCTGTAACAATTATTGAAGGTTCAACCCAATTAGCAGAACTTGGCACAGCTTTAAATTACTTAGAGCTTTTTAAGGAGGAACCTCTAAATTTGATTTGTGATTTTGAGTATGTAGTCAAGATCCAACGTGTGTATCTGATTCTGAACTTTGTTTGTTTGTTTGTTTGTTGGTTTTAAAAAAAAGGGGGGAGTGGAGGAAACAGCACAAACCCAATTGTCAAAAGGATTGTATGTGATGAAATACTTTGCAAGTATGACCCAAAACCATGCTAAATCAGAAAGAACCTACATTAGTTATGGCCATATCACTAGTCAATGGAAAAAGCCACATCAATTGATAACCTGGGGAAAAGGTTATGTTTGTGTCATTACAGACCAAGGATTGAAGTGGATTCCCGCGAAATGGGTCAAGCCATGGCTGAATAAAGACAACAAAGATTCGATGGATGCAGATGGACAGGAGGGAGATAAGTTGTGAGGACTGTTTCACATGTAAACCATGGCTCCTAATTCAGTGTTATAGATGCTCACAGACCTGGTGGTCTAGAAGCCTATTAGCAAGCAGGTGGTGTACCTTCTGTGGAGAATGGCAATTTGAACAATCAGCAGGAGAGCCAAAAGGGTGATATTACACTTAGATACTCCATGCAAAAATGAGGTAACATTATGAGACATGCCTACAAAATCTACAAAATCAAGCAGTTATAAATGTTCTACTTTTAACATTAGGATTATGGTTGTGTTGTATTAACTTGTTTGTTTATTCTGAATCTATTAATAAGTGCTTTAGGCAAACTAGAACAGTACATTAATAAGATTGCCATAGTAAAGTTGAGGTTTGACATATAGCTTATAAGTTTTGGAATAAGTGGGTAGTTCTTTGATCTTAATTACATTATATGTAATTGTAATTATGTTGTTAATCACATGTTCTATGTTGCAGTGTATTTCAAGGACGATTCAGCATGCTGTTTAATGGGCCTGACTAATTCAAGAACAAAAAGGGGGAATTGTGGAGGGCTTTGGTTAGATGGAGATATGTTGTTGAATTAGTCAGGCCCAAAGGAATCTCAAGGCCACTTTGAGAAGCTGAGAACAGAATCTGCTGTGAGAAAGAGGGGCGTTTCTTCATTAACAGGGCCTCAGCGTGAGTCGTCGGACCTATCATCGGTGGGGCTCCAGCGTGTGGACTGCCCGTGATACTCATTTAGCGAATCCATGCTTGGAGCGTGGACGCGTGATTAGAGAATAGTTGCGTATATAAGGAGGCTTGTTTCTGTAATAAATGGCTTTGCGTGATTCACAGTGAATCAGAATGCTGAGTCCTTTATCACTCCAGCATGAGTGGGTGTGAGGAGACAGAACAGGGCAGCTGTGGCACAGTGGCAGCTGGTGAGGGCCTGGGATGGTATTGGGAAGGTAGAGCCATAGCAGCAGGGTTTGCTTTGGCAGGAAGGCTGTGGTGCATTCCTCTGAGCTCATACTCTAGCCACACTACTGCCACCTTTTGCTGGAACCCACCTGTGCCTGGGGACAGGGATGGGGGCTGCATGTCAGTTGCTGCAGGCACCAGGAGAGGATGGGCCATGCCAGGGCTCTCCCTCCATGGAGGAGGGTTGGGACCATGCTTTGCCCTGGGGGGCAGATGGGGTAGCAGTGGGACTGTCCCCACATTTTGGAGCAGTAGTGAACAGATGGGCTGAAGGATATTCCCACTCCCTCACTGCACACCCCCATGGGGCTTGGGATGCCCGGGACATGGGGGTCCCCCTCCAAATGCCCAGCCTGAGGATGCTCTGTAGTGGCGGGGATGCTGGGACTGTCTGTGTCCCCCTGCTCCTTATTGTTTGTGTGGTCTGAGCCAGCAGTTCTGGGGGGCACAGGACAGGAGGTGCTCCAGATACTCAGTGATAGGGGTGTCAAGGTCCATTCGGATCTCTCAAATTTACAGGACAATGTACTCTGTGAGCTAAACTGTATTTCATGAGCTCATTAAGAAATATAATAAACAAACATGACAAACAGGGGCTCAATCTCCTTTTTCCCAGATGTTAATGAGGTCACCCCTCCATTGTCGTCATTGTCGTCTTCTTCGTCATCTTCTTCATCTTCTTCTTTTCTCGAAGTTAGAGAGACACAGATCCCTCAGTCTTTCCTCATAAGGGAGATGCTCCACTCCCTTTATCATCTTCGTTGCTCTGCGCTGGACTCTCTCCAGCAGTTCCCTGTCCTTCTTTAACTGATGGGCCCATAACTGGGCACAGTATTCCAGTTGCAGTCTCACCAGGGAGAGGAGAACCTCTCTCGAGCTACTAACCACCCCCCTTCTAATACACCCCAGGATGCCATTGGTCTTCTTGGCCACAAGGGCACAGTGCTGGCTCATGGTCATCCTGCTGTCCACCAGGATCCCCAGGTCCCTTTCCCCTATGCTGCTCTCTAATAGGTCATTGCCCAACTTATACCCAAACCTGGGGTTGTTCCTACCCAGATGCAAGACTCTACACTTGCTCTTGCTATATTTAATTACATTTTTCCCTGCCCAACTCTCCAGTCTATGTCTCGCTGGATGGCAGCACAGCCTTCTGGCGTGTCAGCCACTCCTCCCAGTTTGGTGTCATCAGCAAACTTGCTGACAGTGCACTCTATTCCCTCATCCAAATCATTGATGAATATATTGAATAATACAGGCCCCAGTATTGACCCCTGAGGCACTCCACTAGACACAGGCCTCCAACTAGACTCTGCCCTATTGACCACGACTCTCTGGCTTCTTTCCTTCAGCTAGTTCACAGTCCACCTCACTGCCCGATCGTCCAGACCACACTGCCTTATTTTAGCAGCAAGATGCTGTGTGAGACTGTGCCAAATGCTTTACAGAAGTCAAGGTAGACCACATCCACTGCTTTGCCACCATGTATATGGGAAAGCAAAGACATGGGAAAGCAAGATGTGCAGTTCTAGCCACCTGGATGATAAAGGAATACTAACATGACCATCCGGATGGTCAAAGAAGAAGTAGTACTGACATAATTAGATCATAGGAACTAGTCAAAATATAAAGGGCAGGTTGTGCTGAAGTACGTTTCTCATAACTGTAAAAAGTGATAGCCCAGACTAGTGAGAATGTTATCTCGGGCCAGATAAATGTCCCCAAGTACATGTGATGTCTGAATGTCATTGGGCCTGACCTGTGAATGAGTGGGAACGTAACTGAAACAGACGTAATATGAGTGTGGTGTGTTTTTAATAACAATTATTGATAAAACATCATAGTCCAGATCCGTATCTGTAAATCCTATAAATTATCAAAGGCTAATAAAGAGGGCCTCAGCCTGGCTCAGCTCTCTGCTCTGCCCGGCTCTGCGCTCCTTCCTGCACAAGATCTCTGCCTGTGTGTGCATCTTGGTCTGTGTCCCAGTGTGCGTCGTTCCTCATCGCCGCAATCTATCCACCTCATTATGTCCTCATAAGAGGCTATGAGATTGGTCAAGCATGACTGGTTGAAGCCATGGTGACTGTCCCTAAAGACCCTCTGATCCTTGATATGCTTTGAGATGGCACCAAGGATAAGCTGTTCCATCACCTTTCCAGGGATGGAGGTGAGGCTGACTGGTCTATAGTTACCCGGGTCCTCCTTACCCTTTTTGAAGACCGGAGTGACATTTGCTTTCCTCCAGTCCTCAGGAACCTCTCCCATTTCACAACACTTAGCAAAGATGATGGAGAGTGGCCTAGCAATAACTTCAGCCAGTTCCCTCAGTACCCACTGATGCATACCATCTGGACTCATGGATTCATGGATGTCCAGATTGCTTAATTGTTCCCTAACCCAATCCTCATCAATCAAGGCAGACTCCACCATTGTCCTGACTTCCTTTGGGCCCTCAGTGGTACAGGGTTCCTCAGGACAGCCTCTGGCAGAGTAGACAGAGACAAAGACGGCATTCAGTAACTCTGCCTTCTCTGTATCTTCTGCCACCAGGGCACCCACCTCGTTCATCAGTGGGTCTACATTGCCTCTGGTGTTAGTTTTATCTGCCATGTATTTGAAAAAGCTCTTTCTGTTGTCCTTGACCCCTCTCGTCAGGTGGAATTCTAAGGAGGCCTTATCTTTCCTAGTTGCCTCCCTACATCCTCTGACAACAGCCTTATATTCTCCCCAAGTGGCCAGCCCCTTCTACCACGATCTGTAAACTCTCCTCTTCCACTTGAGCTTGCGCAGCAGTTCCCTGCTTAAACACACGGATCTCCTGGCTCCCTTCCTTGACTTCCTACGTGTCGGGATGCTCTGATCTTGAGCTTGGAAAAAACAGTCCTTGAATGCTAAACAACTATCTTGGACCCCTTTACCTTCAAGCAGCCTTGCCCATGGGATTTCCCCTAGCAATTGCTTGTAAAGGCCTAAGTTTGCCTTACTCAAGTCCAGGGTTGCAATTCTGCTTGCTATTCTCTTTCTGCCACATGAGATCCTGAACTCCACCATTTCATGGTAGCTGCAACCAAGGCATCCCTCAACCTTTACTGCTTCAAACACACCCTCCTTGTTAATGAGAATGAGGTCCAGCAGTGCTCCTCTCCTAGTTGGCTCATCCACCATTTGCATCAGGAAGTTATGGTCAATGCACTGGAAGAACTTCCTGCACTGTGGATGTCTGGCTGAGTAGTCCTTCCAGCAAACATCAGGGAAGTTAAAATCCCCCACGACAACCAGGGCCTGTGACTGTGAGGCCACTCTCAGCTGCCTGTAGAAGACCTCGGCAACTTCCTCACCCTGCTCTGGTGGCCTATAATAGACACCCGCAACAGTATCACCCCTGTCAGCCTGCCCCTTAATTTTCACCCACAGACTCTCAACTCTCTTCTCATCTGCCCCAGTACTCAATACATTGTAGTTGCTCTCTCACATAAAGAGCAACTCCACCACCACGCCTGGCTGGTCTGTCTTTCCTGAAAAGGACATAGCCATCCATGACCATATTCCAGTCATGTGAGCTGTCCCACCATGTCTCTGTAATCGCCACCAGATCATAATCTCCTGCCCTAACACAGGTTTCTAACTCCTCCTGCTTTTTCCCCATGCTGCACACATTGGTGTACAGGCATTTCACGGAGTGAGTTGAGTACACCAGTTTCACCCTAGGGAGGCCTCAATACTACAGTGCTGCCCCACTGGTGCAAGCCCAGCTACAACCCCATCCCCCATCAAATCTAGTTTAAAGCTCTCCAAATGAGCCCTGCTAATTCCTGTCCCAGTATCCTTTTGCCCCTGTGAGATAAACCTTTCCCACGTATCACTGTCTGGACTGGTGTCTTATAAAACCAGCTATTATCAAACAATCCGAAGTCCTCTCTGTAGCACCAGTCTTGTAGCGAATAATTTATGGACTGAATTCTTCTATTCCATCCCACATAGTCACCCAAAAATGGAAGGAGGGAAGAGAAAATCACTTGTGCCCCAGACTCTTTCACCAACCCTCCCAAGACCTTGAAATCTTTCTTCATTCCCCTCAGACTACGGGATGCAGCTTCCTCCCCACCTGTCTGGAAGATCAGCAGTGGCTAGTAGTCTATTGGGTGCACCAGGTAGGGAAGTGTCTTGGTGATATCCCTGATACGGGCTCCTGGTAGACTACAAACTTCCCTATGATGAGGGTCAACTCTGTATGTTGGGCCCTCTGTTCCTCCCAGAAGGAAATCGCCTACTGCAATTACCCTTCTTTCTTTCTTATCAGAGGCAGTCTTGAGGCGTGGAGTCAACTACCTCTTCCTATGTGACCTCGTAGGTGGGCCTTGCACCACATCCTCACCTACCTCTTCTTCAAGATCCAGGGCCTCGAACTTATTACGGAGGAGCATCTGGAGAAGCAAAGCAGTTAGGGAGGGGGGTTGCCCATGGCACCAAACTGGAACTTGCTTCTAACCCTCATCATCTTTTTGGTCCCCTACCTCTACCCAACAGTGATAGGGCAGGGGCTGTCTTGGGTCTCCCCCCTCTGCCCGACAGGGTAGGACATCCATCACTTTTTGGGGGTGTCGAGGACGGTTTAGATTGTTTAGAATGCCAGCCCAGGGGTGTGCACTCAATATGGGACAAACCACTCTGGGGACTTTATCTCCTTTTAGAGTACGAAGAATTTCTGATTGACCAGGCCCGGCTCAATTGGTTGATCCCCTAGTGTTGACCAACCAAGTAGCTTTTGCTTAATGTGAATCCCAGTTTTTAAAGGTTCCACCACCAAGTGCCTTTAATGTAGTTTTTAACAAACCACTGTACCTTTCAATTTTGCCAGAGGTTGGTGCATGATATGGAATAGGATATACCCACTCAATACCATGTTCTTTGGCCCAATTGTCTATAATACTGTTTTTGAAATGAGTACCATTGTCTGATTCAATTCTTTCTGGCGTACCGTGTCACCAAAGGACTTGCTTCTCAAGGCCCAAGATAGTATTTCGGGCTGTAGCATGAGGTACGGCATATGTTTCCAACCATCCAGTGGTTGCTTCCACCATTGTAAGTACATAGTGCTTACCTTGACGTGTTTGTGGAACGCGGCGATTAGGAACAACGCATACCAGGACGCAGACAGAAATTCATGCAGAGGCAAAGATCTTGTTCAGGAAGGAGTGCAGAGCCTGGCCAGGCAGAGAGCTGACCTAGGCCTAGGCTTAGGCTACCTTCTTTATTCACCATTGACCATAGGATTTACAGGTACAGGTCTGGACTAAGATGCTAAGATGTTTACAAAAAGGTGTTTTTCCACTAATTGTTATTAAGAACACACTAAATTCATGTGATATTTGTCTCACTTGTTTTTCCACTCATTCACAGACCAGGCCCAAGGACATTCACACATCCCATGCACTTGGGGGCGGTTATCTGGCCCGAGATACCATTCTCACGAGTTTGGGCTATAACTTTTTACAGTTACGAGAAATGTACTTCAAAGTAATCTGTCCAAGGCCCTTTACATATTATTATGTTAGTATTATGTCTTCGACCATCCGGATGGTCATGTTAGTATTGATCTTTCTTTATCATCCAGATGGCTGGAACTGCACATCTTGCTTTCCCACATTTTACTTCCCAACAGTGGAAGTGTAATATAATCAATCTGCCAAGCTTCTCCATACTTATACTTTAACCATCACCCCCCATACCATACAGGCTTTAACCGTTTCACTTGTTTGATTTCAGTGCAAGTACAGTCCAATAAACTCTGTTATCCCTTTCCTCCACCTGGTTGGAGGCAGGGCACCTCTAATTCCTGTTTTGCACAGTCTCTGGGTGTGAATTAGAGGTTCCTTCAAGAGCATCAGAATGTCTTCTGCCCCTTTTGTAAACTGGAGCAGCCACCTTCTTAGGAGTTTTTCCTTTTATCTCACGTACTCGTTCTTGAAGTTCTGAGGTAGGTCTTCCGTGCCACTTATTCGTGTTTTCTCCCTGCTCATGTAGGAAGAACCACAGTGAACCTCTTTTTGTGGGCTGTCTCTGCCCTCTCTCTCGAGATTGGAAACGTCTTTTCCTAATAGCTGAAACATAGGTTTGTGCAGGTCGTGAATGGTACGTGTCTTCTCTGAGTTCTTTGATTTCTTGCAACAACTTTTCAAACCGGTCATCAGATTTTTCACACAGTTTCTCCACAGCAGAGACACAAGCCCACAGAGAACCAGCAAGGCTGTCCTCAAAGTTCCGGAGCTGGTCAATCACTTCAGTAATATCTTGTACACCTCTAGCTGACCAGACCATTCCTGCCAATGACTTAGCATATGCAGGTGGTGCACTTTGTACAAATCTGCGCCACAGAGGTCGTGTACAATTGATTCTGTCTGGGTCTGTCCCCTCTTGGTTGTCTGGTCCAAAATAGATGATCTCTCGCACTGCTAATTCTCTCAGGAACTGGATACCTCTCTCCATAGTATTCCATTTCCCTAACTTGGATATACAATCTTCCTTGTAGGGAAATCTTACTTTCATAGCTGCCAAGAGTCGGGTCCAGAGAGTAGTGGCATTAGAGTCTCTTGAAATTGCCCTATCAGTGGTGGAATCTTTTGACAGAGATCCCAGTGCCTGATTTCACCACCTTCTAATTCAATTGTTTCTGCCCCATTGTCCCAGCATCGCAGCAGCCAGGTTAAAATATTCTCACCTTCACGACGACTAAAGTCTTTTCGCAGATCTCTCAGCTCACCTGGAGAAAAGGACCGAGTGGTGGTCACTTCATCTCCTCCCTGTCCTGATGGTGCCCCTTGGGTTGATGTTGGCCCTGTGCCATCACCTGCTGCACGAGTAGTCTTTCTAGTGACTTTCTTAAAACCGGCAACTGATGCTGATATGGGTTCACCATCATTCGATTCATTTCCAGAGTCTGAATGTCTGTCACAGTGATTGCTGTGGTTACAGCAGCAACAGTGAGCAGTGTGTGAAGAAGGGGGGGCTGCCTTGTTAGCCTTTGAGGCTGGAGAGGTAATGTTATCTGCAGCAACCTTGGCAGAGGAGCTCTGTGTAGAAGCTGTAGCTTCAGCCTGTGAAGCTGCGATTGGGGGGGCAGTGGCTGCAGCAGCAGCTTTCACTGTTTTGCCTTTACTCGAGTGGCTCGGAGTGCTTTTTGCTAAAGCTTCCGAAGACGCATCGCAAATCCCAGGACTAAAAAGAGATGCAAACCTCCTATTGAACCTCATTTCTTTTAACAGAAGCACAAACTGACACACATTCAGCAAACCAGATAGCACCATCACAGTTCTATCAAAGCTCCAAGGATATTCAAAGTTGTGTAAAACATTTGCAAACTGTCTCAGTGAAAAGACAAAAGTATGGTTAGTCACCCTTTCTAAAGATTCGCTTGACCAGTTAGCAAACACATAGCCGTACTGCTGTTTAATCTCTCCCAGAGGCTTTTCAAGGTACAGCAGAAGCGAGTAGAAATTCATTAGCGACTGCAGTGTAATGAAATAAACCAGTGCCAAAACACACAATATCATCATGACCGCTGTCCAGTTTCTTGTTGTTATATAATGAATACTTCGATTCAGAAAGAAACACCAACACAGATAAGGAATCAGTGAGCACAATGTAGAAAATAACTGATACAACTTATGCCATAACATCTTTAAATCAATGTAATTCGCTTTGCCTTAATACCACTAAATAATATCCGAAGCAAACAGACGCGCGAGTATCACAACTCTATGAGTTGGCATCGTGCCAAGAAAATTGAAAGGTACATCAGAGCAGTAGAAAAGCTAAAAATCTCCAAATTTACCCTTTTCTCTTGCCCCACGTTGGGCGCCAATTATCTGTCAAGGGTTAAGATTGTGGGGTGACAACAAAAACCCTGGCAGGTGTATTGTTAACCTCCTCTCCTCCCCACGTCCCCCTTTTGCCCCTCCCTCTCCTCCCTTCCCACTCAGGACAGGCGATCGGGAGGGAAAGAAGGACAGAGAGAAGAGAGTTGGAAAAGTTAAAGATGTTTTACTAATGCTACTAATAAGAATAGAGAAAATAATACAAAATATACAAAACCAATCTTGTAAGTCTCAGCAACTGCAGAGCCAGCACCCAAAGTCCTGGATTAGACTCTGTAGCCAACCGGAGCTGGATTCAGTCTGTCACTAGGTCTCAGTTCGCAGGGACGACCAGCAAGGTCCTCTCCTAATGTCAGCCATGAGGAAAAAGGGAAAAGGGGGAAAAAGGGATGAGATCCTCGTGATCTCCCACTTTTATATGAAGTATTCACGTGAATGGAATGTTATACACCATTGGTCAGTCTCTCGGTCATCAGTTTTCTCGTTGCCCCTCTCGCGAGATGTCCATCCGTGCTTATCAATAAGTTTGCATTCCATTGCTAGGTTTAACCAAAACATGTGTTGGGTTCTCCAGGAAAATGCAGCTAACATGAAGGCTTTAGCTGACAGGTAAATTCACTAAAAGAGAAACTTGTTTTTAACAAAACCAGGACATTCCACCCCTTATAATATGACATTCACTGAATACTTAAACCTTATTAATACAATCTATCAATACAATCTAATTAATCACTACTACTATATATATATATATACACATATGTACATATATACACAGGAGTAATTAATCAGAGTGTTGCTTTATCCATGCGAGCCACGGAACCTGACACACCAATATGATGTTCACAGAGTTCGCTTTATTGTCGGACCGGGCTAGCTTTATAGCAAAGCTGCCCTGTCCACGCGCCTTACAACAACGTGATTGGTTGTAACTCGTGTTATACAATAACATGATAGGCTGCATGTACTGTCCACGCGCTCTGCACGCATGTGTCCGGCGATTGCTCACTCATTGTTACCTTCTAATGGTGCTCCTTTAGTCTCTTTTGTCTCTGGCTTCACCTCTCAGCCAGGCTGGCGACAACCCCATCCCCCTGGGGCGGGGGGGGCTCTGCCACTACATCTCCCCCTCTTTTATTTTATATTAACAATACGCCGTATCATGCTTTAAATACAGTGTGAAATACAGGGTAAGAACATTAAGGCTAATACAATTACAATTAACAAGAACAAACCTGTTTTCAATATTCCTTTTAACCAAACAAGGCATTCACCCCAAAAAACCCAATATCTTCTGTTATTTTCTTGTTCTGCAAATCTTCTATCTTTTTAACTTTTAAGTTCAAACAACACATACAATCAAACTCTTCATAACTGTGAACATGTCCAATAACAAAACATTAATTGCTGCTCTGTTTTACAAAGTGGTATTCTCAACATTGGCTACATTCGTTGCTTAAAGCGATAACATGTCTGAGGTTAAGGGTTGTCATCACTGCAATCGGTTTCTTCTCTGTTAGCTAGCCAAGGTCTCACCCACTTTGCTGGGATCCATGAATTTTTGTGGTTACCTGTAGAAACACAAGCATATCCCCTTCCCCAGGTTATTAGTGACATAGGACCTTCCCATTGTTGTGTTGTCGGATTAAACACACTAACCTTAGGCACATTTTCGGAAAAATCTTTGACATTTTTGATATGGTGCATAACAATTGGTTCCATTTCAGTTTCACTTTTAGGATTAAGCCAGTTCAGCACATACAATGCCTTCATCAATACCTCTTCTGGGCTCACACCAATTCCCCCTTGTTTTTTCAAAACAGACAAAAGATTTTTTAATGCACGGTGTGCACGCTCAATAATTGCTTGGCCAGTAGAATTATAAGGGATTCCAAACAGGTGCTGTACCTTCCACTGGGTGAGGAAGGCTGCAAGTCTGTCAGAGTGGTATGCAGGACCATTATCTGTTTTGATTTGTGTAGGGACACCCATGACAGCAAAAGCTTGTAGTAAATGACGTTTTACTGCCTTTGCATTTGCTGAGGTCAAGGCTGTAGCCCACAGCAGTCCTGAACAGGTATCTATGGAGACATGAATGTACTTTTGTCTGCCAAATGGTGCAAATTCAGTAATATCAGTTTGCCATAACTGACCTGGCTGCAAGCCCCGAGGATTTACTCCCTTTTGTTGGAGAGGGACTATGCGGGCACAATCAGGACAAGCTGCAATAATGGCTCGAGCTTGTTCCTTTGTAATTGTAAACTGCTTTCGGAGTGCTGCTGAGGATTGATGAAAGAATTCGTGAGCTTGTCTGGCTTGTTCAAAAGGGGATATATCTGCTACTGCCACAAGTTTGTCTATGGTGCTGTTTCCTTCTACTAGACCACCTGGTATGTTAGTATGGCTTTTTATATGCATGATAAATACTGGTGCTGTCCTATAATCTAATACGTTCCACAAATCTAACAATGCTTCAAACAACAAGGAATTGGAAACTCGCTGCAAAAGTGCTCTATGTATTCTTTGTACAATTCCCACAACATAAAGAGAATCTGTTACCAGATTAACTGGAGAGTTATGCCATTTTTGCAATGCTGCTAAGCATATTGAGGGCAGTTTCTTTTAAGATGTCCTGTCTGTCCGCAAGTAAAACATGCTAGGCCACAAGAAGGGCTTCGGCCTTTCATTGCAGGCTTAAGTGCTGCAGCCAAGGCTGCAGCGTGGGCTTGAGCATGTATTTTTGCTTTTTCTACCTCCTGTTGCATAATCGGTACCTGTGTGCGAGCTTCCACCATCTCTGCTAAAGAAGCAGTTTTTCCCAAACCGGCTAATATCTGTTGGCATTGGGTGTTTGCATTCATCATAGCCAAATCTTTCCCCACAGCAGCTTTTGCCTCTGGAGTCAAGTTAGGAGAGGCATCTATCACTTCTTTTAAACGATCCACAAATGTCATATATGGTTCCCCAGGATCCCACTCTATTGTAGAATAGGGTGGCACAGGGTTACCTCTATTTGGCAATTCTTTCACTGCCGCCAAGGCAAGCCCTTGCGTTTGCTGCAAAATCCTTGGATGAAGTGCTGCCTGAGTAGCACCATCCGCATATTGCCCACGACCCAGTAACTGGTCCATGCTAGCTAACCGCAACGGATCATCAGCTGGTAAACGAACATTTTCTAATACTGCCAATTCCACTTTCCCCTGCCACTTGTCCAAGAACAGCAAATACCCCGTTGGAGGAAGCAATAACTCCATCAACGCCCTAATATCTGTTTGAGTTAGTACTTGCTCCTTGAAAAATGAATTGATTAGCTGCATCACATGCTTATTATCCGTACCATATTGCATAACTGCACTTTGCAATTGCTTAACCGTTTTCCAATCAAAAGGCGACCACTGCCTTTGTCCTCTATTATCTATGTGCACTGGCACTGCTGTAATACTACCAGGTAACATGATCCCTTCAATAGTTGCATCTCTGATTACTCCTTGCCAACGTTGCCCTGCATTATAAGAATGATCTCGAGGAATATCTCTACCCTGATGCACAGGGGCAGCACCCAAATTATCATTATTATCACTGCTATACAATTCCCTTGTGTTTCCCTGTGGATCAGTAAGTCGGCGCATATTTGCAAACCGATCTGCTAACCCAGTCTCCAGCCCTTTTCCATATCGCGCTCTCAAATATTCATCTGCTTCTCTTACAGACCACATCCCATCTTCAACACATTGTCTAGCCCATTTTTGTATTCGCTCCCTTTTGATACGGAGCTCCTCCGGAGTGAGGTCTAATTCCACCCCCTCCCTTTCCTGTTTTCCCCGTTTTTCACATTCCCTGCCAATTGCCTCCAGCCCGTCCTTAATTGCATCTGACGCCTTTTTATATGCTATTAACCGCGAAGTTTTACTGTTACCGCCATCTAGTCGTTTCATAGCTTCTAGAACTTCTTGTATCTGGCTCTCCTGCCGTCTCAGTAAGTCCTTCAGGCTCTGCACGTGGCTCTCCTCCTGGAACTCAGGGCGATTCTGCGGTGCTCCGTCCTGGTGTTCCATCGGGTCCTCCGGCAAAGGCACGTCGGCTGGATTAACTTGTCCTGGCTTGTTGAAACTTGCCGGTTGCTGCCATTCGTTGTCGGAGCCAGGCAATGGCTCAACGGGCGCAGAGGGTATAATTTGCTCTCCGCCCCAGAACTCCAGATCTGATACGGGACATACCAGCGGTGTTGATTCTTCGGAGTTCTCGGAGGGTGGGCAGCTCGCGGCGGGCGGCTCCGAGGGGACGGCACACAGCTCCGGCTCCTCTGAGACTTCCTGCATTAGCTGCCTGACCTCCCGCCAGGGTCCGGCGAGATCGCAAGCCTCGCGGCTCCCCCTTGTAACCGCTTCCCATAGTTCGGTCCCTATGTCCTCCCATGTACTGGGAGAAAAAAATTCGTCCGTCGAACGAACACAGCCCTTACGCTGGGCGAATAGTAAAAGGCGCTCCACCGCGTCTTTTTCCAAAATTCTTCCTGTTCTTGCAGCCAGCTGCAGAATACTTCTCACTATTATTTTTTCTTCCACGGATGCCGTGTTTCCCATGCCACCTGCTTCTTCGTAGGCCTACTTTCCGCTATGATTGAGCGCTGGGCTGGTGTCGCCCCCAGGTGGCGTCCTCGCGTCTTCACTTCCGGCGATCTTGCTTCGATACGAAGTATCACGTCGGGGTCACCAAAGTGTTGCTTTATCCATGCGAGCCACGGAACCTGACACACCAATATGATGTTCACAGAGTTCGCTTTATTGTCGGACCGGGCTAGCTTTATAGCAAAGCTGCCCTGTCCACGCGCCTTACAACAACGTGATTGGTTGTAACTCGTGTTATACAATAACATGATAGGCTGCATGTACTGTCCACGCGCTCTGCACGCATGTGTCCGGCGATTGCTCACTCATTGTTACCTTCTAATGGTGCTCCTTTAGTCTCTTTTGTCTCTGGCTTCACCTCTCAGCCAGGCTGGCGACAACCCCATCCCCCTGGGGCGGGGGGGGCTCTGCCACTACATCAGTGGACCATCCTTTGAAAAATTCATTAAGTTCATTTTGTCACAACAGTCTCCCAGGGCAGGAAAAATGGTACAAGTGCATCTCATGACCACTGTTTGTGGGTTAAGGACACCAACTTCGAAGAAGGTGTCGGGCGCCACTTGAAGAAGCTAGCTCTAGTTTCATCACCATTGTCTTGATCTGAAAGACACTTATTAAACATTGTTAGTGCGGCAATTCACATCATACAGTTCAACATTGCATATTTTCACCTAAAATGATATCCCCTTGAGGTACACACTGAACTTCTCCATCCTTAAGCATCACCCACCAGGTGCTGCCAGGTCCCTGGGCAAAAACAATCCCACGAATAGGTTTGCCTTTGCCTGAGGCAGGAGTAACCCAGACTGCCTTTCCTAAGATATTTTTCATGTGTACTACAGGGACTTTATCTCCTTCTACAGTACGTAGAATTTCTGATTGGGCAGGCCCGGCTCGGTTGGTTGATCCCCTAGTGTTGACCAACCAAGTGGCTTTTGCTTAATGTGAATCCCAGTTTTTAAAGGTTCCACCACCAAGTGCCTTTAGTGCAGTTTTTAACAAACCATTGTACCTTTCAATTTTCCCAGAGGCTGGTGCATGATATGGAATATGATATACCCACTCAATACCATGTTCTTTGGCCCAATTGTCTATAATACTGTTTTTGAAATGAGTACCATTGTCTGATTCAATTCTTTCTGGCGTACCGTGCCGCCAAAGGACTTGCTTCTCAAGGCCCAAGATAGTATTTTGGGCTGTAGCATGAGGTACGGCATATGTTTCCAACCATCCAGTGGTTGCTTCCACCATTGTAAGTACATAACGCTTACCTTGACGTGTTTGTGGAAGTGTAATATAATCAATCTGCCAAGCTTCTCCATACTTATACTTTAACCATCGCCCCCCATACCATACAGGTTTTAACCGTTTTGCTTGTTTGATTTCGGCGCAAGTTTCACATTCATGAATAACCTGTGAAATAGTGTCCATAGTTAAATCCACCCCTCGATCACGAGCCCATTTGTATGTTGCATTTCTACCTTGATACCCTGAAGCATCATGGGCCCACCGAGCTAGGAAAAGTTCATCTTTATGTTGCCAGTCCAAGTCCACCTCAGATACTTTAATCTTAGCAGCTTGATCTGCTTGGTGGTTGTTTAGATGTTCCGCAGTGGCTCGACTTTTAGGCACATGAGCATCTACATGACGAACTTTCACAGGCAGGCTCTCTAGCTGAGCAGCAATGTCTTGCCACAGTGTGGCAGCCCAAATGGGTTTACCTCTGCGCTGCCAGTTGCTTTTCTTCCATTGCTGTAGCCACCCCCACAAGGCATTTGCTGCCATCCATGAGTCAGTATAGAGATAAAGTATTGGCCACTTCTCTCATTCAGCAATGTCCAAAGCCAGCTGGATGGCTTTCACTTCTGCAAACTGACTGGATTCACCTTGTCCTTCAGTGGCTTCTGTAACTTGTCGTGTGGGATTCCACACAGCAACTTTCCACCTTCGATGTTTTCCTACAAGACGACAGGATCCATCTGTGAACAGTGCATACTGCTTATCAGTCTCTGAAAGCGTATTATATGGTGGTGCTTCTTCAGCACGTTTTACTTCCTCCTCATCTGGAGACATCCCAAAGTCTTTGCTTTCTGGCCATTCTGTAATCACTTCTAATATCCCTGGACGGTTCAGACTTCCAATTCGAGCTCGTTGTGTGATCAGTGCAATCCATTTACTCCATGTAACTTCGGTTGCATGATGTGGAGAGGGAACCGTCCCCTTGAACATCCAGCTCAGCACCGGCAGTCGAGGTGCCAGGAGGAGCTGTGCTTCAGTGCCGATCACTTCTGAAGCAGCTCGAACTCCTTCATATGCGGCTAGTATCTCCTTTTCAGTTGGAGTATAGTTGGCCTCAGATCCTTTGTATCCTCGACTCCAAAAACCTAAGGGTCGACCTCGGGTTTCTCCTGGTGCTTTCTGCCAGAGGCTCCAGGTAAGTCCAGTATCTCCGGCTGCGGTGTAGAGCACATTTTTAACATCTAGTCCAGTTCGGACTGGTCCAAGGGCCACCGCATGAGTTATCTCACGCTTAATTTGTTCAAAGGCTTGTTGTTGTTCAGGGCCCCACTCAAATTGGTTCTTTTTACGAGTCACTCGATAGAGAGGGCTCACAATGTGGCTGTAGTCAGGAATATGCATTCTCCAAAAACCTACAACGCCCAAGAAAGTCTGTGTCTCCTTTTTATGAGTAGGTGGAGACATTGCTGCAATTTTGTTGATCACATCCATTGGGATCTGACGACGGCCATCTTGCCATTTTATTCCTAAAAACTGGATCTCTTGTGCAGGTCCCTTGACCTTGCTTCGTTTTATGGCAAAACCAGCATCCAAAAGAATATGAATTATTCTCTCACCTTTCTCGAAGACTTCTTTCGCTGTGTCGCCCCATACGATGATGTCATCAATATATTGCAAGTGTTCTGGAGCTTCACCTTGCTCCAGCGTGGTCTGGATCAGTCCATGGCAGATGGTAGGACTGTGTTTCCACCCCTGGGGCAAGCGATTCCATGTATACTGGATGCCCCTCCAGGTGAAAGCAAACTGCGCCCTGCACTCTGCTGCTACAGGAATAGAGAAAAATGCATTAGCAATGTCAATTGTAGCATACCACTTGGCTGCCTTTGACACCAGTTCAAATTGCAGTTCTAGTATGTCAGGCACAGCAGCACTCAGTGGTGGTGTAACTTCATTCAGGCCACGATAGTCTTCAGTTAGTCTCCACTCATCACTAGACTTTCGCACTGGCCAGATTGGGCTGTTAAAAGGTGAGCGAGTCTTACTGATCACACCCTGGCTTTCCAATTGACGGATCAGCTTCTGGATAGGAATCAAAGAGTCTCGATTGGTGCGGTATTGCCAGCGATGCACCGTCGTGGTAGCAATTGGCACCTGCTGATCGTCAACCATCAGCAGTCCTACAACAGAAGGGTCATCTGAAAGACCAGGCAAATCAGACCGCTGTTCAATTTTCTCAGTGTCCACAGCTGCTATACCAAATGCCCACCTATACCCTTTTGGGTCCTTAAAATACCCTCTCCTGAGGTAGTCTATGCCAAGGATGCACGGAGCATCTGGACCAGTCACAATGGTATGCTTTTGCCAGTTTTTTCCAGTTAGGCTCATTTCAGCCTCTACAACAGTCAGCTCCTGGGATCCCCCAGTCACTCCAACAATATTGATGGATTGCGTTCCTTTAAAATTAGAAGGAATTATTGTGCACTGAGCACCAGTGTCCACTAAAGCTTTGTACTCCTGGGGTTGTGTTGTACCAGGCCATAGTATTTGTACAGTCCAATAAACTCTGTTATCCCTTTCCTCCACCTGGTTGGAGGCAGGGCACCTCTAATTCCTGTTTTGCACAGTCTCTGGGTGTGAATTAGAGGTTCCTTCAAGAGCATCAGAATGTCTTCTGCCCCTTTTGTAAACTGGAGCAGCCACCTTCCTAGGAGTTTTTCCTTTTATCTCACGTACTCGTTCTTGAAGTTCTGAGGTAGGCCTTCCATGCCACTTATTCATGTTTTCTCCCTGCTCATGTAGGAAGAACCACAGTGAACCTCTTTTTGTGGGCTGTCTCTGCCCTCTCTCTCGAGATTGGAAACCCCTTCTCCTAACAGCTGAAACATAGGTTTGTGCAGATCGTGAACGGTACGATTCTTCTCTGAGCTCTTTGATTTCTTGCAACAGCTTTTCAAACCGGTCATCAGATTTTTCACACAGTTTCTCCACAGAAGAGACACAAGCCCGTAGAGAACCAGCAAGGCTGTCCTCCAAGTACCGGAGCTGCTCAATCACTTCATTAATTTCTTGTACACCTCTAGCTGACCAGACCATTCCTGCCAATGACTTAGCATATGCAGGTGGTGCACTTTGTACAAATCTGCGCCACATAGATTTTGTACAATTGATTCTCTCTGGGTCTGTCCCCTCTTGGCTGTTTGGTCCTAGATAGATGATCTCTCACACAGCTAATTCTCTCAGGAACTGGATACCTCTCTCCATAGTATTCCATTTCCCTAACGTGGATATACAATCTTCCTTGTAGGGAAATCTGACTTTCATAGCTGCCAGGAGTCGGGTCCAGAGAGCAGCGGCATTAGACTCTCTTGAAATTGCCCTATCAATGGTGGAATCTTTTGACAGAGATCCCAGCTGCCTGGCTTCACCACCTTCTAATTCAATTGTTTCTGCCCCATTGTCCCAGCATCGCAGCAGCCAGGTTAAAATATTCTCGCCTTCACGACGACTAAAGTCTTTTCGCAGATCTCTCAGCTCACCTGGTTTAAAGGACCGAGTGGTGGTCACTTCATCTCCACCCTGTCCTGATGATGCCCCTTGGGTTGATGTTGGCCCTGTGCCATCACCTGCTGCATGGGTAGTCTTTCTAGTGACTTTCTTACAACCGGCAACTGATGCTGATATGGGTTCACCATCATTTGATTCATTTTCAGAGTCTGAATGACTGTCACAGTGATTGCTGTGGTTACAGCAGCAACAGTGAGCAGTGTGTGAAGACGGGGGGGCTGCCTTGTTAGCCTTTGAGGCTAGAGAAGTAACGTTATCTGCAGCGACCTTGGCAGAGGAGCTCTGCGTAGGAGCTGTAGCTTCAGCCTGTGAAGCCGCAGTTGGGGGGGCAGTGGCTGCAGCAGCAGCAGCTTTGGCTGTTTTGCCTTTTCTCGAGCGGCTAGGAGTGCTTTTTGCTAAAGCTTCCGAAGACGCACCGCAAATCTCAAGACTAAGAAGAGACGCAAACCTCCTATTGAACCTCATTTCTCTTAACAGTAACACAAACTGACACACATTCAGCAAACCAGATAACACCATCACAGTTCTATCAAAGCTCCAAGGATATTCAAAGTTCTCTAAAACATTTGCAAACTGTCCTAGTGAAAACACAAAAGTATTGTTAGTCAGCCTTTCTAAAGATTCGCTTGACCAATTAGCAAATATAGAGCCATTCTGCTCTTTAATCTCTCCTGGAGGTTTTTCAAGGTAAAGCAGAAGCGAGTAGAAATTCATTAGCGGCTGCAGTATAATGAAATAAACCAATGCCAAACCACACAGAATCATCATGACCGCTGTCCAGTTTCTTGTTGTTGTATAATGAATACTTCGATTCAGAAAGAAACACCAACACAGATATGGGATCAGCGAGCACAATGTAGAAAATAACTGATACAACTTTTGCCATAACATTTTTAAATCAATGTAATTCACTTTGCCTTAATATCACTAAAAAATATCCAAAGCAAGCAGACGCACGAGTATCACAACTCTATGAGTTGGCACCGTGCCAAGAAAATTGAAAGGTACGTCAGAGCAGTAGAAAAGTCAAAAATCTTCAAATTTACCCCTTTCTCTTGCCCCACGTTGGGCGCCAATTATCTGTCGAGGGTTAAGATTGCGGGGTGACAATCAAACCCTGGCAGATGTATTGTTAACCTCTTCTCCCCCCCACTTCCCCCTTTTGTCCCTCCCTCTCCCCCCTTCCCACTCAGGACAGGCGATCGGGAGGGAAAGAAGGACAGAGAGAAGAGAGTTGGAAAAGTTAAAGATGTTTTACTAATGCTACTAATAAGAATAGAGAAAATAATACAAAATATACAAAACCAATCTTGTAAGTCTCAGCAACTGCAGAGCCAGCACCCAAAGTCCTGGATTAGACTCTGTAGCCAACCGGAGCTGGATTCAGTCTGTCACTAGGCCTCAGTTCGCAGGGACGACCAGCAAGGTCCTCTCCTAATGTCAGCCATGAGGAAAAAGGGAAAAGGGGGAAAAAGGGGCTGAGATCCTCGTGATCTCCCACTTTTATATGAAGTATTCACGTGAATGGAATGTTATACACCGTTGGTCAGTCTCTCGGTCATCAGTTTTCTCGTTGCCCCTCTCGTGAGATGTCCATCCATGCTTATCAATAAGTTTGCATTCCATTGCTAGGTTTAACCAAAACACGTGTTGGGTTCTCCAGGAAAATGCAGCTAACATGAAGGCTTTAGCTGACAGGCAAATTCACTAAAAGAGAAACTTGTTTTTAACAAAACCAGGACAGTTGGTTTGTTGGCTGCACTTTTCTGGCCAGAATAAAGTCTATTTTGGAACTTGTTGTCTGCCTAAAACTGTCTTTGGGGTACTGTCACGGTCCATTCAGTAATGGACTCATGATGGTTCGTTTACCTTGATCTCGAAGCGCAAAATTAGACAACCAAAATGCCAAGGGGTTTTAATTCAATCAAACAGTGTTACTTTATTATTTTGCCCATAAAGTGGCATGCGATAGAGAAAGAGAAAAAGGGAAAGAAAAAGGAAAGGGGGAAAGAGGGTTGGTTACCATCACGGGTCCAAAGGCATCCCTATGGTCCCAGGTCCCAAACAGCATCCTGCCAGTCCTCTGTCGTGATCCGTGATCCTTTGGTGGGGAGACCTCAACAATGTCCAGTCAGGAACCATCTTTTATGCTTCTTCACCCCCCCTCACTCCCATGGGTCGAGGCCAATCTCCGCCTTTGTTTTGCAATCCAGGCTTAACTGCACAGGCTCGAAGAATCTCCGCTTCACCTGCCAGAACCTGTCTGCGCCTTTGTGGTCTCACGTTCAGGGGTCTCTTTCTGGTCCTTTGGGTGACCTCAAGACCCTCGGCGAGCCTCTGCGCATGCTCTTCTTCATTGGTCTTAGTAACAGGGAGGAGGTGGGGGGGCAGGTTTGGCTGAAGCAGCAGGTGGAAATCCATCTTCTGGACAACAGCTATTGTCCCCAGATCGGAGAGACCTGTATAACACAGTTTTTTTCCTCAGGCCTCTCTCCAAGTCGTTGTCCATCTGTTCTTGATGGCAATGTTCAAGCAGATACTGTTCTTTGGACTGACTCCTGCACCACCCCATGGCTGAACATTATTATCAGGAGCTTGTGGCAGTAACACAATCCTCAAAGAGAGGTATAGAGGAAGAAAAGGAAAAGTGGTTTATATCCACGTGATCCGCTTTGTATCAATGGTTTTAGGGATGTCTACATTGGAGGGTACACTAAACAAATTATGTGCATTAAGTACAGATGTTAAATGTGTCAAACGCTTTACCAAATTCCAATTTAAAACATGCAATATGGCGGACAGAACAAAACCTATCAAAACTAATACTAAGAGAACAACTATGGAGTGACACAACTTGTTCAGGATGCCTGTAGCAGTAGGTGACCACCCAAAAAGCGTGTCCCACCACTTATGTTCAACATCTTTTTCTACTCAACACACGGTGAATTTCTTCAGCATTGTGGTGAACGGTTATCAAGGTTTTCTGTCCATTTACTTGAACTTCTTCCAAGATCTTGATCAAGTCGTGGTGTTGCAACAATTGCTTTACCAATGTGAGATTCATCCTGACAGGTGTAGGTAGTAATTTGTAAATCGGTGTATCATTAGATTGTATAAGTTGATGAGATATAACTGGTGCTAAATAAGAAAAATCACATCCAGTAATTTTAACAAAATTACAAACACAAAAATTTGAATGATTTCTAATATTTACCATCACTGTATCTACTAATATAGAGTTACAAGCAGTCCTCAAGCACACACAACCTTTGCCAATATACACTAATACAGTTTCTTGATTGTCAGGACGAATCTCAAAATGACAAAAATTCTGCTCAGTGTTCAGACAAATGTCTTGAGCACTGATTGTATTACTTTCACAGATGAATCCTTGCTGTTCTCGCACAATACAAGATTCTAAATTGACAGTTTGCCATTTTTCCTCTACTTTTTGGACCCATACTCTGTGTTCGAAAGGATAGAGTATAGTTCTGTTGTGGTTCAATCCTAATGCAATGATAGGGTAAATTATGTATATTGAAGCATTGTGTATGGTTAACACAAAGGTCGTGGCTGTGTTTGTGATGGGGTTATAAGTGAAGTTTACTAAAGTAAACTAAAGTAAAGTGGCTTCTCTTATGATTGAGGTGGCTACTGATTGCATCCACAGTTGTGCCTGAGTACAACTGAGAGCCAAAGAAAGGTTATTTTGGACCACACTAAGTGTGTCTTTTATATTTACTTCTGGTAGCCAATTTATTCATTAATATTTCTGAATCAATACCATTTAAGACTTCCAATCCTGTCCCCAACACACCAGTTAGGTCTTTAACTTAATCTTTACTATCCCACTCCCATTCAATTACTACAGTAGGTAAGTGAAAAGATGTAGAAAAGCATTAGCAGCTTATACTATTGGTCATTTTAAAAATTTAGGCCTTCAGATTCGATTAATGAATGATTTGTGTTATTCTCTGTTTCCCTCAGAGTTCTTCTGCAAAAAGGAAAACAAACAGGGCTCGTCTCCTTGAGGCAAGAATAATTAAAATGATACAATTATCCGGGGGTGCAGCTTGTGGTTTTGGAAAAGTTCCAAACCATTCTCACAATTGTTTCACAGTGTTTTCACCTGTAGCCCTGCCAAAAGCTTCAGTTTGGACCAATTCTGGGGTTATTCCCCCCCACCAGCACAAAATGTTTACCTCCTGTTTGCTTAAAGGGGCTAAAATAATCCACCTGCCAGATATCCCACAAACCTTTACCCTCCCTTAAATGTAGAGGGTTGTCTTCTAAAGGGTGCCTTTCAAGCTGTCTTCGACATTGTTTGCTGACCAGGGCTTCATGATACAAGCCTTTAGCTCCAGTGTGTTTGCATTTTACATGTAACCATTCTAACAAGCGTTCCCAGTCTTCTGAAATTTGGTCCTTTTGTACGGGGGCCAGTCTTGCTAACTCATCAGCTCAGTTATTCCATTTTCTGCGGATCCCCCATCTACCTGATGAGAAGCTACCCAGCCCACAGCTTGTATAGCTAGGTTTTTTAAAGTTCCTTCAGATATTGAGAAAATGTTACAATAGTGTTCAATCTGAGCATACCACTTTCATACTGAGGCTTCCTGGACCACCTCATCAGGGGTACGGGCCCCAGAAGTGACTGTTTTTATTATTTTAAATGAGCTTCTTAATACGATCGGCTGTTGTCATGCAATCTTCTCTACTTCTACTAGAGTCAGGCTAGCAAGGAACAAACTTTTCTCCCAGGCACACTGGGAGTTAAAAAGAGAATGGGCATTTATTACCACTCTTTGTTCTCACATTTCTTGTATAACCGGTTTGATACCTTTCTTGGCACCCAGGGGAAGGGGGTATTGTTCTGTGGACTGTAAGGCACTGAGGACGCAAAAATGTCACTTCAAGGGAGAAACCCCACACCTTTTAGCATCTTCTTCCTTCAGAGCAGAAATCTGTGCACTGGCATCGATTAAAAAGGTTACAAGTGCATGCTTAGGACCCACTATAGCCGTGATCAATAAATCTCCCCTCTTTGTGTGTGTGAGCTGTTGGATATAAATCCATCCTCCATCCCCCTGCCCACTACTAGGGAATGGAGGTTCTAGTTTTCCTGTTTCTCGGAGAGACTCTGGAAGTCCCCTTATCAAGGGAGTTATCATGTCAGGATTCACTGGCAGCATCATTGGGGATTCATATTCGGGAATCAATTTTCTTTCATGTATCATTTGCAAGCAGGCTGCTTTGTGTACACTTTCTAGCAATTGATTGGGTGTGCCAGTGATTGCCAGGGGTTCTCCCCCAGTTAGGGATACGTGTCACACGTACTCCATTTCAGATTCTTTAGGGAGGTGACCACACTCTTTCTTTAGTTTGGTCAGCTCAGTGTCAGTGTAAGGTGTTTGCTTACTTGTAATGTGAGGGTCAGTATGCTCCTCATTGATTTGATTTATTTGTCGGATACTTTTCTCTTCTAGCTCCCACTCTCTCAGCACTCCTGTGTTTTTTAAATATTTTTTTTAATAAGCTATTTTCTTCCTTCTCTTTTTCTAATTGTTGTTCTAAACTGAAGGTAGTTTTTTGCAAAATCTGCACCAGATTTTCAAGGGATTCTATAATTTTGCTTTCATTACTACATCGTCTGAGATGATCTTCAATCGCTGCTACTAGGTTAGCTCCTAGGACAGCACAGACTATAGCTTTATCCTTATTTGATCTAAACTTAGACTTAGTCTATAAAGAAATCACTCGGTCTACTACACTCTGTAAATTAGCCCAATTATCATGAGCCCAGTCTTCTCCAGGTACGGAGGGTCAAGCCCCATACTCTGCTAAAAGTGTGTAGAACGAGTCTCGACTTCTCACATCTCGATTATTAGCCTTTTCAGTCATTCTTATTACGAAGGGGCAAAACCCACTATGGGAAGGCACAACTTAGTTACAAAAGCCACAGCAACTGCTGCATCACCCTTCTCTTTCCTGAGTGGTTGAAGGGGCCAAAAATCTGCTACGGGAAGGCTCAACTTAGTTATACTAACAAATAAGATTACCCCTTCACTCTCCCTAGCAGACAATTCTCATCAACATGAGAGCAACACCCCTTTTGCACTTTGAGATCTTCTGGTTTGATTCCAAGAGACAGAGCCCTCTACACTACCTGCACTCCTCTGTTTCCCAGAATCCTGTCCGTGATGCCAATTTAATGTCACGGTGCATTCGGTGATGGACTCATGATGGTGAGGCGCAGAAATGATCTTACAACCCTTAAGATTGTAAAGAAGGTATGTATTTACAGCGCTGGACACATGAGGGATAATTTCACCTAATACATGTGTAAAATTACAGTAGCTGTGAGCTTGGTTAAATGCAGTCAAGTGTTACATATTCATGAAAGTTTTAGGAATGCCTATACATATTCATAACCTGTCCCCGAGAAGGCAGCTCTTATTACAATGAGTTCCAGGAGACCATTTCCATAGTCTCCACCTCCGGTTCCTCCTAGTTGCACCTGCGCAGTGATCATGAACCCGGGTCCTCTTCTCTGTACACCGTCACCTTTGGTCCAGTGTGATGAGTTGGTTAGGACTCAGACTGCTGAGTTGGTTAAAACTGGCATATCCCCTGTCCTGTGCCCAAGTTTCTGTTATCTAGTTCACCCAAGGATGCACCAAGGATGCACCCAAGGATTACTATCTTTGCAAGGCGTCAGCGAACTCCTTTTTCTCATACAATAAGTTACACAAAGCTAAGCAAGGTTAGGCAATAGTGATGTGGGTTAAAGGGTTAGCTCTCTGTTAGTTCTTTAAGTCTTTAAGTGTTAGTTCTTTAAGTGTTAATTAGTTAATTGTTAATTCCCTGTATCAATGGTTCATTTACCTTGATCTCGAAGAGCAAAATTAAGGCCTGGACACATTCCTGTGTAGCCTCATCTAGGTGTTCCTGCTCCAGCAGGGGGATTGGACTAGATGATCTTTTGAGGTCCCTTCCAATCCCTAACATTCTGTGATTCTGTGAACTAATACTGTTCAAGTCTGAATGGCCACATCACATGTTGTGGGGGTTTGAGTGGATGCAGTAACTGATGTTGCAGTTGTAGTGGCTGCAGTATCCAAGTCAGGAACTGGAGTTGCTGCAGAGTCTGTTGAGGGGGGTGCAGTAGCTATTGTATCTGTTATAAGAACTGACGTAGTTGCAGAATCTGTCTAGGGGGGTACAGTAGCTGGCATGGGCATTTCAGTGGCTGAAGTGCTTGTAGCTTTAAGAGCGGCAATTCCTGTCACTAGCAAAGACTGACACACATTCCAGAGACTCTTCACTCAAATGTCCAGGGATATTCAAAATTCCCCAAAGCATCTATAATTTGCTCTAATGCCACAGGCAGAGAATAGTTAAATAGCTGTCCTAAAATATCACTCCTGAAACTGAGAAAACAAAAGGCACAGGTCTCTTTAATTTCTTCTGCTTCTACCAAAGAATTCCAAAAATGCATACTCCTGAAGTATGATAACAATTAATAGAAATACATCATTGGCTTAATTAGGATTAAATAAATCACTTCTACACAACCCATGAACAAAACTTTTATAACAACTTTATTCTGACTTCCAGAGATGACATTCCACACAAAAATATTAACAATAAGAATTAATCCCAAAAAAGACATTATTAAATCCAACCAAATTTGCAACAGCATCCTTTAAACAAAACCTGTTACAGTTTTTTTCTTATCTTATCCCCGTATGGCTCTCTCTATCCATACTTTCTCTTTCCCCATACGTTCATCTCTCCCTGTATGGGTCACAAATTAAATCTGTCAAGGTTTAAAGCAAGGCAACAATAAACAATGGCAGATGCCCTCTGTTAATCCCCACCACCATAAAAGGTGATAGAAAGATAAGGAAGAAGGACTTCAAGTTAGAAAGAGTCTTACAAGTTGGAAAAATTTTAAAGGTTTTACTAATGCTACTAATAAATAGAGAATAAATATATATACAAAATATACAAAAGCAATCTTGAATGTCCGATATGGAGTTGGCATCACTCCAGCAGCGGCGGAGCTAGGAGCTTGGCTCCAGCAGGTGTAGGGCAGGCACCCGGAAGTCATGGGCGGGACTTCACAGCAAACCAGAAAATGGATTTCAAGGATGCAGGGCCTGAGGCCTATAGATCACAGGCAGACAGACAAGGTTTTCTCCAGATTCTAGCCACGGTCGAAGAGGCGAGACCCTTGTGATCTCTGCTCTTATATAGGGTACATGATGATTATGGGATGGAATACTCAGTTGGTCAATTTTAGTCAGTTGTTCCATCCACTCCTCCTTCCAAATATGTCCCATTATCCGTTAACCTTGGTTACCATAGTAATAAATCTAAGCATGAGCTTCTTCAGCATTCCGTTGGTCCTCTTATCAGCACCAGTACAGTGTCTAGGAAAAATATGCAGTTACTTAGAAGGCACTTAGCTGAACTTAGCTGAAAGGAAAAATCACTAAAAGAGAACTGGTCTTGTTTTTAACAAAACCAGGACACAAGTTTACTGAATAGGGTCTCCCATACAATATTTCAGAAGGGCTTACTTTTTCTCTTATTCTTGAAGTAATGTGAATTCTCAGGAAAACAATTTACAATACATCTATCCATTTTGCATGAGATTCCTGTCACAATTTAGCTAATTGTCTTTTTATAGATTGATTCATTATTTCTACCTTCCCACTACAATGAAGTCTCTAAGGGGTATGTAAATCCCATCTTACCCCTAGAAGAGTAGAAATGGTCTGTATTATTTCTACTATAAAATGTGGAACGGCCAAACCTTGGTATGATTTTATTCAATAATTTCTTTGCTACTTCCCTAGTTTTGTTGGTCCGTCATGGGAAAGTTTCAGGTCATCTGGAAAATTCAGAAAAATCAATTTACCAAAATTGTCCCAGAAAATTCCCTCTTTTTACCTCTCCAGGTGGAGGCTTTAACCCGATCTTACAACTTTGCATTTTAGGTCAAATTGCATATCTTTTAACACTTACTATCATAGCATCTACTCTCATATAGGTTTTGTAGGATCAAGGCACACATTATCGCTTCATTGGCCACTTTCTTTGCAGTTTAACTTCAGATTGTCCAAATTGGTGAGCCTTACAATGCATTACTGACACCTCTGGTGATACTTGTAAAGTCAGAAGTCCTCTTTCTTTCCACATTGTCTCATGTGCATGCACAATTCCAAAAGCATATGCAGAGTCTCTATATATTAACCCACTCGCCTTGTTACAGTTCTTAGGCTCTAATCAAAGCAATCAGCTCAGCTTTCTGTGCTGACATATTTGATGGCAATGATTGTGATTCAGTTATATTCTCTAGTTACCACAGCATATCCAGATGGTCGTTCTTCACTCAGAGCAAAACTGCTCCCATGAACAGAGTCTACTCTGCATCTTCCAGTGGAGAATCCTTTAAGTCTGGTCTGCTAGAAAAAACTTGTTCAGTAGTTGGTTATGATTAAATATAAGCAATAGAATAGCAGGATTCAAAATGTTGTTGTTTTTAAACCTACATCATCCTGTTCCAGTAATGCTGCTTGGTACTGTACCAGGTGACAGCCAACGGTGTCCTTGTTGTTCCAGCACTGAGGCCACAGCATATGGTGCAAATGCAGTAATCTGCTGTCCCAAAGTTAATTTCCCTGCCTCCTGAATCAGCAACACAGTCACAGATACCTGCCAAGCTTCTAATTATTTTACCAGTATGTCACCAAACAAAGCAGGATTGTTCTTAAGTCCTTTTGGCAAACAGTCTAGCAAGCTGCATCTTTCTTCCAGTGGTAGGTCTTTCCCATTCAAAGGTGAAAAGCTTCTGGCTCTCTAAATCCCATCGTATACAGAAAATGCATCTTTCAAGTCTAAAACAGTAAAATAAATGTTATTTCCTGCTATATTAGTCGAAGAGTGTATGGGCTTTGGCACTACCAGGTGCACATTTATCACAATAGGATTAATGGCTCTCAAATATTGTATCAACCAGTATTCCATAGAATGTGGTTTCTTTACTGGCAAAATTGGAGTATTATTTCTCCCTTATGAGTATTATTTCTCCCTTATGAAGAAAGGCTGAGGGAGCTGGGTCTCTTTAGTTTGGAGAAGAGGAGACTGAGGGGTAACCTTATTAATGTTTATAAATATATAAAGGGTGAGTGCCACGAGGATGGAGTCAGGCTCTTCTCAGTGGCAAACAATGATAGGACAAGGGGCAATGGGATCAAGCTGGAACACAAGAGGTTCCACTTAAATTTGAGAAAGAACTTCTTCTCAGTGAGGGTAACAGAGCACTGGAACAGGCTACCCAGGGAGGTTGTGGAGTCTCCTTCCCTGGAGACATTCAAAGCCTGCCTGGACACATTCCTGTGCGACCTCACCTAGGCGTTCCTGCTCCAGCAGGGGGATTGGACTAGATGATCTTTTGAGGTCCCTTCCAATCCCAAACAGACAGACAGACATACATACATACATACATACATACATACATATTCTGATTGACATTCCTGCAAAAGTCCATAGTGCATAAACTTGTTAATCAAAGTCTCTAACCCCACTTTGGCTTCCATGTTTATTGGATGTTGTTTTTCCTTACCGAATTGAAGTCCTGTTTCAGTTCTGTCTCAGTTCTGTTAGTGTAGTGTTGGCTTTACCAGGTACTTTAGCTGCCCATACTAGTGAAAATACAGTATCCAAAATTTCCTTGGAGATTTCTTGCTCACTTTGCTGTTCTGATTGCAGCAAGCAGATCTGTGCTTTCCAAGCATTTTCTTGTGGGATATGCAGCTGAACAGAGTTCTCAGAAAATGTTATTTGAGTTTAAAATTCTTAAGATTCTTCTCTCCCTGATAACCGTTCACTCCGGAGTCTGTATTTTAGAACTCCAGAGGCAAACTTTCAGGCGAGGTCTGATAACCGTATGCAGAGCAGGCTTTCAGGAAACAAATTCTCAGAAAAAAAAAATTTAATGGAGTAGAATAGCAGGAGGACTGGCTCAAGCTGGGTACCTGCACAGAGGTTCCGACCTGAGCATAGAAAACCATAGACTTTTATATCTTTGCAAATCATTCGTACCATGATTCAGTCCAATAGCAATATTTCATTTTGAGGTCTTCTTGCTTCTCATTGGATCTTTTTCTCTGATTCCATGTCGGCCTTTATTTTGTTCAGCTTAGACATTATTTATGGTCCATAGCCTTGCAGGTACTGTTTTGTCTGAATAAATCCTTTCTTCTCAGCAAAGTGCAAAATAGGCCCTGTTTTGCAGATGTCTGTAATGTCTCCGTGTTAGCCTTGGATCGTCGTTTTTCCCATTAGTTCTGTTTTTCCAAGCAAAGTGCAAACTAGACCTTATCTTTCAAGTGTTCAGTGTAGTCTGTAGTTGCTTTTGGTAAATATGAGCAGAACTTTGAAATGGAGAAATAAACTTAACGACAGAGTCAGTTATACTGTTAAGCAGCATTCTTTTATTTTATCAGTGCTGGGGAACACTGGGGATCATCCTCCATAAGTGCTCCAAAGACTGGATGCTCTTGCATTGCTTATATTCACATAATTATTACATATGTATTACAATTTTTGAAAATTTTGACATACATCTATACTAAAAAATAACTGATGAAGTTAGTTATAATTGTTTAGTTTCTTACAATACATCTATTAATTATTATTTAAATATAAACTCTGCTTCTAATCAATGTATTACTTAATCTCCTGTCTCTCTCTTGTCATGCAGAAGGATCTAAAACTTGAAAAATATCCCCTCGTTTTGCAGATGGTCAGAAAGCATTTATCACGTCAATTGGTTAATGATGGGTACATCTTTTGTAACTTAATCACGGTATACATGAATTTGGCAGTTTCTCTTCAACTTTACAGCTTAAAATTTTAGCAAATCCAGCTTACCAAGTAACATAAAGAAAAGAGTATATTAAAAAACATACTACTTTATACCGCTAAATGATTCATTACATTTGGTGTGCATCTACTTAAACTAAATGATTAATACTGAACTTGAATTGGGCTCATCCACTGACCTGTGAGTAGTAAAACCATTGCCATACAGCTCACTTATTTAGCAGGGAGAGCTCAAAGTGGGCTCATCTAGGCTGTCATATTCATAGAATGAAGTGGTTGACTCGTAGTCAAATTGCATGCAGTAGGAAAAGTATGCAAAAGACTCACTGCGCTCACAAGTTACTGGCATTCAGTGTGCCATCCTGCTTCCTTGTGGGTCTCCTGGAAGGAGTTCTTGGCCTGGCTATGGCTCAGGCCCTTACCTCCTCTGGAGCCTGGACCAAACTGCTGCTGGTTTGGCTGAGGGGGGGTCGAGTGCATCTGCCACAATCATGCATATTCATTACATTTCCAGGAAATCCTTTACATATGCATTACATTTCTTGGAACCACTTCACATATGGTTTAGTGCTAGAGTTACGTTATTGTTGGACTCAGTGAACCTGAGGATCTCTTGCAAATGAAATGATTATATGATTCTATATGTAAATGTCCCCAGCACATGCGCAGTTCAATGAGTCAGGGGTCTTGCGAGAGTCCTGGGAGGAAGTAAGTCTTTCTCAGCCGCCCTGCTGTTTGACCTCAAGTCCTGGGCAGGCACAGTTCCTTTGTTATTTGGCTTGTAACCGCAAAGACAGTCTGAACTGGTCCTTGTGCTGGTCTCATCACCTTGTCTTCTAAGAGCAAGCGCATTGTGTCTTACCCTGTTTCCCCCAAAATAAGACCTACCCAGAAAATAAACGCTAGCATGATTTTTCAGGATTTTTGAGGATGCTTGAAATATAAGCCCTACGCCAAAAATAAGCCCTAGTTACAGTTCATTAAAAAATGTCAATTTAAATAGTGTCTAGGTAGCTATACATATAAAAAAGTAATAAGTTTTGGAGCAAAAATTAATATAAGACCCTGTCTTATTTTTGGGGAAACAGGGTAGCCTTCTCCTGCTTATCTTAATGAATACCATTCTTTTTACTTAATGCCTAGTAAGTGCCTAACACCTAACATATATGAACCTTAATTTTATTAAATTATTTTATTACTAATTTCAGATTTTTGGTATCACCATCATTCATCACTGCTGGGAGAGGGACAGAGATCAGGCCAACCCCTGTGGAGGGGTTTCTGTTAGATGGAGATTTGTTACTGAACCAGCCAGGAATTTCAAGGGCAGCTCAAAAGTTGAGAGCAGGACCTGCTGAGAGAGGCAGCTCTACAATAACAAGGCCTCAACGTGACGTAAATCAATGGACCTATCAGCGGTGAGACTCCAGTGCATGGACATTTCGTGAACATAGATGATATCCAATCAGTGAATGCATGATCGGAGCGTGGACGGGTGATCAGAGAATAGTTGCATATATAAGGAGGTTTGTTTCTGTAATAAATGGCTTTGCGTGATTCACATTGAATTGGAATGCTGAGTCCTTTATTCACTCCAACAAATGGTGACCCCGACGTGATACTCTGAACGGTGTATCACTACGATCGGGGAAAAGCCTGGAGTGGTCCAGCTGGAGGTGGATCAGCTGGACTGAGAACCGGGAGGAGGCGTACGGACATTCCGCAGACAAATTTGTCAAAGAAATCGCCGGAAAAGGTGAGCGGCTGGGGCAGGAGGAGGGAAGAGTGAAGCTCCTCCTGATATTCTCTCTGTGAGAGGACTTAAATATTAAGAAAGTAACATACATAGACTGTTAGTTTGGTGTAGAACTAACGGCTACCTGGGAGAAACCGAGAAGGCTTTTAAACTTGAACTTTGGGACGATATAGGGCAGAAATTATGGGATAAGGTCAGCAATGGAGATAAAGAAGCTAAATCATTAGTAACTACATCGAAGTTTATAATTACCACCTTAAAAGATCTTAAGGTTGAATGGTCTGCTGCTGCTGGAATTTTTGTAGCGTTGCAGCCTGATAAGAATCCTGAAAGTCGCTGTGAAGTTTACCCGGTTCATGTCTTTGATACCGTCCCTATTCCATCCCCTACTGTGCTTTTGGCATCCCCTATAGCTCAGCAGTCCAGGGCAGGGGGGAGGAAAAATGCCGAGCAGGTGGTCTCCTACACTATTACCCAACCCTGATGAGAATAGCAAGTCCAAAGGATTGGAGTCAGACAACTTTGCCCAAAGAACCTGTGAAAGGTGAGAATGCTAAAGTTGTAAACAAGTGTACTATCAATCCTTTTACCAATTTGTATCTGCCTTTATTGTCTTTTAACCCTCCAACTTCCACGAGAGAGCAGAAGGAGTTGCCGGATAAGAACTGGGCAAAAGAACTGTGTGGAAGATTAGATCAGCTAATAGCGAGTGAATCCAGCAGTCGGCAATGCGGTCATGGTGATCGTGATGGGAAAGGGGATGTGCCTGGGGACTCAGGTTTTACGAATAATTATGATTCTAGAAACTACTGGCGAGAATGTGCACTCTTCCGAACCCCCCTGTTAGTAATGATTCTACAGCACCATTCAAGTCCGCGTTATCTGATGACTTGGATGAAGATGAGGGTTTGCAGCATTTTTTTTTTTTGAAAAGTTAACAGGAAAAAGAGTATGTGTACATGTTTCCCCGAGATCAGATAAAAACCATGAAAGACTAAAGCAAAATTAGACCTATGTAATGTAACAGCTATAGATCATTTAGGATGGAACGATGGGGATTCGTTGAAAGGGGCGGGTATCCCCCAACTCTTGGAAGAGACACTAATTGACACATCACAATAACAGGCGTGATTAGTTTCTGAAATCCTGAGGCAGTCAGCAGACCTCGCATATCAAGCTATGACAGAGGTGCCTGAAACCAACAAAGCAGCCAAATTATTTACAGATATTAATCAGGGTCCCAATGAGAATTACATGCAATTTATTGACCACCTTCAAGATGTCATCAATAAGCAGGTTGAAAACTTAGAAGCTAAGGAAGCACTGGCCTTGAAATTAGCAGTAGAGAATACTAATGTTTGCTATCAACATGTTATTTGCGAGTTTTACAGTACATATTACATGCTTCTGTGTATTGCCTCTCTGAAAATCAAGCAGCTTGTCAGGAATGTGAGTTAATTGTTTTGTGCCGTAAAACCTTCTCCCCATTTTTCCGACTCACGCTGCAAGCAGCCCTGTGTTTCCCTCCCTCCCTCCCTCTTCTCAAGGTCTTTACTTACAAGATGGGGTCAGAAATTACTGTTTTCAGTTGTGTTCCTAAGAAATCGGTATTGGGAGGTGTTTTACAACATAGGAAAGCACTTGGAAATAGGAGAAAATAGGATCTTGTTAAGTATTGAAATTAGTGTTAACTGCTGTGTAAGTTAGATGAATGGGAAAAGCGCCCAGAGAATAGAATCTTGAAGTAAAACTCTGTGTTGCAATTAATGTTGTTTTTAAGGCGAGAAGAGCAGGACAAAAAAAAACTCTACAAGAGATCATTAAATCATTTCAGACAGTTTTACAGGCGGAGCGATTTGAACTTCAACAAGCTGAGAGAGAATTAACTGACAACACACAGGTCACAGTAAACTTGTTAAAGTCTGCAAGATGATTTCCTTATTAACCTGTTTTCTTTGTGGGTATCTGTTTAACCATGATGCAGTTTTGGTAGGTCTTTGTTATATGGTACGATGAGTTCACAAACTGTTAAATCATGAGAATCTGTTGACTCAAAATGTGCGTTTTGTGATAATACAGAAGACCATGAGTAATTTAGTTCTTTACTGAGTGAATGTGATGGTAAAATTTTCGTGTGTAGCAACTGTTATTTTTCTTTCTAGCATGCTAGCTTTATTCCAGTATCCAGACTTGCACAACTCTATGATAGGCTGTGTCTCATCTCGATGTGCTTGATTTGGCTCTTTTGTATGCGCACCATGTAAAGAATCCTGGTTTTGGGATAACAGTTGTAGCGTACCAGATGAGACACTAATAAAAGCCTTGCCCAGTCCAGCTTGCTGCGGCGGCGGGGGAGCGGGTGCCAATTGGGCGCCAGCGTGCACTGCCCTGTTTTGTCAGGGAGACCCAGAGGTACCTCCATCTGGCTGAGTAGTAAGCAGTTCTGTCGAGGGTTTAGATTGCAGGGTGACAACAAAAACCCTGGCAGATGTATTGTTAACCTCCTCTCCCCCCCACTTCCCCCTTTTGCCCCTCCCTCTCCCCCCTTCCCACTAAGGACAGGCGATCGGGAGGGAAAGAAGGACAGAGAGAAGAGAGTTGGAAAAATTAAAGATGTTTTACTAATGCTACTAATAAGAATAGAGAAAATAATACAAAATATACAAAACCAATCTTGTAAGTCTCAGCAACTGCAGAGCCAGCACCCAAAGTCCTGGATTAGACTCTGTAGCCAACCGGAGCTGGATTCAGTCTCTCACTAGGTCTCAGTTCGCAGGGACGACTAGCAAGGTCCTCTCCTAATGTCAACCATAAGCAGAAGGGAAAAGGAAAAGGGTGAGATCCTTGTGATCTCCCACTTTTATATGAAGTATTCACGTGAATGGAATGTTATACACCACTGGTCAGTCTCTGGGTCACCAGTTTCTCGTTGCCCCTCTCACGAGATGTCCATCCGTGCTTATCAATAAGTTTGCATTCAGTTGCTAGGTTTACCAAAACATGTGTCTGGTTCTCCAGGAAAATGCAGCTAATATGAAGGCTTTAGCTGACAGGCAAAATTCACTAAAAGAGAAACTTGTTTTTCAACAAAACCAGGACAAGTTCAAAGGTGCAATGCAAAAATTGAGATATTGTCTTGAATTAGTGTAACTGTGATCCATCTGCATATTTGAACTTGGTATTTGGTTTTTATATCTGAGCTCAGTATTTTAATTTGCAGATATATATATATTTAGTACCAAAATAATTTTATTTGGGGAGATAATTACAAAATGGGAACCGATTCTGCTACTCAAGTACTACCTTGCTCCCCCTTAGGATGTATCCTTACAAATTAGAGTAATTGCTTATGTTGTTACCTAATAATTTTGAGACCAGAAAAGAATTTAAGTTGTTAAACTTTGATTCGCATTGAATTTATGCATTTGTTGGAGGTATGGGAACTAAAACTAAATGCTATGATAGATGTGAATTTGGAAGAGGTTGTATTTAAAAGTTGCTAGAATATGGACTGATTTGGATCTAGGAAAACAGAATAATGGATTTGTGTTTATTATACTGTTTTTTGACATCTGTAAATTGTAAAAGGTAAATGGAGCTAAGTAATGTAACTATTGCTGAGCTACTCGGAATTGCATATAAAGTGTATTATGGTTGGAATGAAATGGGAAAACAAAAAAAGCAAAATATCCCAGGTCTGTGTCAAGTTGCAAGATAAACTCAGCTCATTGTAACTGAGGATTTTGCCAGGGCCTCCTACTTCGTACCAGCAATTATGCCAGCTGCGTGGCCTTGGTACATCTGAACTGCAGCAAGAAGAGAGAGAAAAAAAAAAAAAAAATTGGAAAAACCTGGCTGCCCACTTTCAAGGCGGTGAAAGGGGGGTTTTCTCTCCCCCCCACTGCAGCAATGTAATACTGAATGGAGCAGTCTGGGGGTGAAATTTAAAGGCATCCCTAGCAGATCTGTAGTTCTAATGAAACTGGGAAATTAAACCAAAAATTTGTTAATAGACTTATTCTGTGGTAACTAATTGTGAAAGACTTCTTCGTAAATTCACCATGATAGTTTTTGAGATTGTGGGAAAGAAAGAAAGAAAGACCTTTTTTTTTTTTTTTGAGACCAATGGAATGCCAAATTTGAAACAAAGTTTTACCATATGAATTCTTGTAGCTGCCAGAAAGCCCTGTACATCTCTTGGGTCAAGATTTGTTAAGTAAATTGTAAGTTCAAATAACATTTTCTGAGAATTCTGTTTAGTTGCATGGCCCACAAGAAGCTACTTGGATGGTGAAGATATGCTTGCTGCAAGTGAGACATGTCCAAGGAAATTTGGAATGCTGTATTTCCACTAGTATTAACAGCCAATGTTTTGATAAAGAAAACACTACACTGATAGAACTGAAACAGGACTTCAATCCGGTAAGGGAAAACAATATCCAATAAATATGACAACCAAAATGGAATTAGAGACTTTGATGAATAAATTTCTGACAACCTTAGAAGCTAACTGCATTCGATTGGACTTGCAGATTTGTCTAAGAAACAACCTGTGGCTATTATGGGACAGTATGATGAGATTGCTAACAGACTGATAGATCAATTGTCACTCTGATCAAGAAAATGCAGGGAATGAATTTAAGTCTTAATAGGCCATGATCCTTTTATTATATACGTACCATTTGTGAAATTTAATTCTGATTTTTTTTATTTGTAATCTATGTCCTTGTAAATTGAACTAGCTGGTTTTCTTAACAGCACAGCTGTTGGCATTCATAAATGTAAATTGCTGCAGAACCTTCAAGTCTTTAACATCAGGTCACAGGCCATACTTGGTTTTGGTCTGATCCTACATACTTGCAAAGTTTTTGTTGATGGTTTTGAGAAGTCTCATAAAGCTGTAGTGGTCTGGCATGAAGATAAAAATTGGCATTATTCTGTAAAAATTATTGAAGGTTCAACCCAATTAGCAGAACTTGGCACAGCTTTAAATTACTTAGAGCTTTTTAAGGAGGAACCTCTATATTTGATTTGTGATTTTGAGTACGTAGTCAAGGTCCAACGCATGTATCTGATTCCGAAGCTGTTTGCTTGTTTATTTAAAAACAAACAAACAAAAAACAAACAAACAAACAAAACAAAAAAAAAAGGGGGGGGGGAGGAGAAGTAGGGGAAACACCACCACAGGGCCAGTTGTCGGAGTCATTGTATGTGATGAAATAATTTGCAAGTATGACCCAAGGCCATGGTAGGTCAGAGGGAACCTACATTGGTTGTGGTCAGGTTGCTGGTCAATGGAGAGGGCCACATCGATTGAAGGCCTGGGGAGGGGGTTGTGTTTGTGGCATTGCAGGGCGGGGATCGGGGTGGATTCCTGCGAGGTGGGTCGGGCCGTGGCTGAGTGGAGATGGCAAGGATTCGGTGAATGCGAATGGACAGGAGGGAGATAAGTTGTGAGGACTGTTTCAGATGTAGACCATGAATCCTGGTTCGGTGTTGTGGATGCTCACAGACCTGGTGATCTAGAAGCCTATTAGCAAGCTCGTGGTGTGCCTTCTGTGGAGAATGACAATTTGAACAAACAGCAGGAGAGTCAAAAAGGCAATATTACGCTTAGATAGTCAATGCACTCTTTCTCACTGATCTAGCAGCTGGTAAAACCTTAGGAGACATATCAAAGTTAAGCTATTGGTCTTTTAAATAGGTTAATCTAACTTCTGAAGTACTAACTCAATTAATAATAGATGTTGATGGTATTGGACATGTTGCTCTACAAAATCACGCAGTTATAGGTTTTCTGCTTTTAACATCAGGATTCTGGTTGTGCTGTATTAACTTGTTTGATTATTCTGGATCTATTAATAAGTGCTTTAGACAAAGTAGAACAGTACATTAATAAGATTGCCGTAGTAAAATTAAGGTTTGACACATAGCTTAAATGTTTTGGAATAAGTGGGTAGTTGTTTGATCTTATTAAATAAGGCTTAGTTGCATTATATGTAACTGTGATTGTTGTGTTAATCATGTGCTGTATATTGCAGTGTATTTCAAAGATGATTCAGCGCGCTGTAAATGGGGTCTGGCTGGTTCAAGAACAAAAAGAGGGGAATTGTGGAGGGGTTTCTGTTAGATGGAGATTTGTTACTGAACCAGCCAGGAATTTCAAGGCCAACTCAAAAGCTGAGAGCAGGACCTGCCGTGGGAGAGAAGCAGCTCTACAATAACAAGACCTCAATGTGATGTAAATCAACGGACCTATGAGCAGTGAGACTCCAGCGTGTGGACAGCTCATGAACATAGATGATATCCAATTAGTGAATGCATGATTGGAGCGTGGACGCATGATCAGAGAATAGTTGCATATATAAGGAGGCTTGTTTCTGTAATAAATGGCTTTGCGTGATTCACGTTGAATTGGAATGCTGAGTCCTTTATTCACTCCAACAAACCCCCACAGCTCTGCTCCTGCGGGACCACCAGTGAGGGTCCTATCCCACAGCATGGCAGAGTAGTGGAGGGGACACCAACTCACTGAGGCAGTAGCCATTGGCCAGCCCCTCCGCTTGTACCATGCATGCCACCAACAACCAGCAATTGCCCAAGGAGCTGGGGGGAGAGAGCAGGAGGGTCAGCACCGTGCATCTCCTCCACGTCCCAGAGACAACTCTGGACTCACCTCGGCATCCTGGGTATCCATTCAACTGATCCGGGAGATGGGGTGCTTGGGGATCACCAGGAAGTGGACGGGGTTTTGAGGAGCCACGTCGCAGAAGACCAGGCACTGCTGGGGGGAGCAGGGTGAGCCCCGCACCCATGGGTGTTGCCCACCCCCCCCCTCTCCCCCGTACAGACACGTGCTCTGCTGTCCTGGTTATCTTGTCGACTTCATAGAGCAAGGGTGTCAAACTCATTTTCACCGGGGACTCCTACAGGAGTACATCTATACAGTCCTAAAATTACATTCGGCCCTTTGTAGGCAACCGCAAGGCTGATGTGGTCCCCAGTGAAAATGAGTTTGACACCCCTGTCATAGAGGATTCTGGCAGGCATGCTGCTGCCTGCTGCGCCTTGCCCACCTCCTCGTCCTGCCCGCTGGGCACCGCTAAGCACCACTGAGGCGGAGGGGCACGCGGGCCTTACGACCTCCCCCCATAGGGATGTGGACCCTGTGGCCTAGGGTGGTGGGGGAATGCGGGAGGCACAGGGAGATACACAGGCCAGGGTGATGTGGGGTGCAGTAGGCACATGGGGGCGATTTACATGGAGGTGATATGCATGGGAGTTATGGGGGATGCACGTGGAGGTGAGGGTGGACACACACGGGTGCTCAGAGGCCCAGTGCAGTGCCGTGTGGGTGCTCACTGCAGGGCTCATGCCCGCCGCAGACCTTGCCCCGAGGTGAGAGCAGCGGCGAGTGAGACACAGGGCAAAGGCACGACCAAACCCCCGGCTTCCCTGCACGCAGAGTCCCCCGCATCGCCCAGCCACGCGCCTGCCCACCTCACCACCTATTCGCCTCTGTCACTCCCATGCCTGGACCCTCGGCGCCTTAAAGGGTCCGCACGCCCCCAGGGTCGACACCTCTGAGCACTATGTAGGCATCACCTACGCACCGGCCCGCTGAACCTCTGCCGGAGAGGAACTCGCCGAGCTCGAGTTCCCACTCGACCCTCCCCGCCGCCAGTGCCCCCTCAAAGACCCTGGGGCGAAGGCTGGGCCAGACGGGGTTTATTGGGTGCTTCAGAAGCCCATGCAGGGACGTTTGTGGCGGGGCTGGGAAGCGGAGAAGAGCTGACTCTGGGAGGAGAGGATGGAGAGCTGGCTAGCCTGGCTGCCGGGGGGGGTGAAATTCGGCCCCCACTACCAGGTAGTCCCGCAGTGCCTTCTGCCGCTCAGCGCAGGCTCTGGGAGGAGAACAGAGCTTCGTCGGGTGCCAGCAATGCCGGGGGACTGCCTCGCCCCGCGCCCGCGGAGAACCTTCCCGGGAGAACATGGGGTCTGGCCGGGGAAGAGCGGCGGTGACAGCTCAGCTCCAACAACTCGGACTGGTGGGTGAGGGAGGGGGTGAAGCTGGCTGAAAGGCTGTGACGACCCCGGGCTTGCTTCTGCTGCCTCTCCTGCAGCGCCCACTGCCTCTGAGCCAGGTTGAAGCTCGTCTTTTCTTCCCACCACTGCCTCCAGTCCCTGAACCAGGCTGCCGTCAGACAGGTGCTCAGGGGGACCGGACCCCCTGCCAGCTCCGGGGTCTGTGGCAGGGCTGGGGGCTCCCAGCACTGGATGCAACCCCCTTCCTGCACGGTCTGGCGCAGCCGCTAGCATGCCTGCCTGTGCAGGGTGCTGGAGATCACTGGCACCCCCAGAGGTGCCTGAGGACTGGAGGAAAGCAAATGTCACTCCAGTCTTCAAAAAGGGCAAGAAGGAGGACCCGGGGAACTATAGACCGGTCAGCCTCACCTCCATCCCTGGAAAGGCGATGGAACAACTTATCCTTGGTGCCATCTCAAGGCATATAGAGGATAGAGGGTCATAAGGGGCAGTCAACATGGCTTCACCAAGGGGAAGTCATGCTTAACCAACCTCATAGCCTTTTATGAGGACATAATGAGATGGATAGATGATGGCAGAGCAGTGGATGTGGTCTACCTTGACTTCAGTAAAGCCTTTGACACAGTCTCTCACAGCATCCTCACAGCTAAACTGAGGAAGTGTGATCTGGACAATCAGGTAGTGAGGTGGACTGTGAACTGGCTGAAGGAAAGAAGCCAGAGAGTTGTGGCCAATGGGGCGGAGTCTAGTTGGAGGCCAGTATCTAGTGGAGTACCTCAAGGGTTAATACTGGGGCCTGTATTATTCAATATATGCATCAACGACTTGGATGAAGGAATAGAGTGCACTGTCAGCAAATTTGCTGATGACACTAAACTGGGAGGAGTGGTTGACACGCCAGAAGGCTGTGCTGCCATCCAGCGAGACCTGAACAGTCTGGAGAGTTGGGCAGGAAAAAATTTAATGAAATATAACAAGGGCAAGTGTAGAGTCTTGCATCTGGGCAGGAACAACCCCAGGTTCCAGTATAAGTTGGGAAACGACCTGTTAGAGAGCAGTGTAGGGAAAAGGGACCTGGGGGTCCTGGTGGACAGCAGGATGATCATAAGCCAGCACTGTGCCCTTGTGGCCAGGAAGGCCAATGGCATCCTGGGGTGTATTAGAAGGGGTGTGGTTAGTAGATCGAGAGAGGTTCTCCTCCCCCTCTACTCTGCCCTGGTGAGACCACATGTGGAATATTGTGTCCAGTTCTGGAGTCCTCAGTTCAAGAAGGACAGGGAACTGCTTGAGAGAGTCCAGCGCAGAGCCACAAAGATGTTTAAGGGAGTGGAGCATCTCCCTTATGAGGAAAGGCTGAGGGAGCTGGGTCTCTCTAGCTTGAGAAGAGAAGAGAAGAGAAAGAAGAGAAGAGAAGAGAAGAGAAGAGAAGAGAAGAGAAGAGAAGAGAAGAGAAGAGAAGAGAAGAGAAGAGAAGAGAAGAGAAGAGAAGAGAAAAGATAGAGAAGAGAAGAGAAGAGAAGAGAAGAGAAGAGAAGAGAAGAGAAGAGAAGAGAAGAGAAGAAGACTGAAGGGTGACCTCATTAATGTTTATAAATATGTAAAGGGTGAGTGTCATGAGGATGGAGCCAGGCTCTTCTCGATGACAATCAATGATAGGACAAGGGGCAGTGGGTACAAACTGGAACACAGGAGGTTCCACTCAAATATGAGAAGGAATTTTTTCACCGTGAAGGTGACAGAGCACTGGAACAGGCTGCCCAGGGAAGTTGTAGAGTCTCCTTCTCTGGAGACATTCAAGACCTGTCTGGATGCCTTCCTGTGTATCCTCATCTAGGTGTTCCTGCTCTGGCAGGGAGATTGAACTAGATGATCTTTCGAGGTCTCTTTCAGTCCCTAACATTCTGTGATTCTGTGAGTCTGTGATTCTCTTTCTGGGTGAAGAGATGCTTCTGGCTGAATGTGGGAGACCGGATGTGCCAGGGGGCTCCCTGCAGCTTTTGATAAGCACCTGCAGCCAGCAGCAGTACCGCAGGGACACAGCTGGGCAAAGCCAGTGCAGGCTGGGGGCTGGCACAGTTCTCCTTGGAGCATTTAGCTTCCTCCTGGGCTACTGTGTGATGGATGCACTTGACCTCCCCCCAACCAAACCAGCAGCAGTTTGTTACAGGCTACAGTTTCCAAATTACAAATGCATGTAAATGCAGATCCATTAGCATTACAACAAACTTTCAAACCCTCACCAGTTTTGAATGTGCCCCCACTCACTGAAGAAACACCAACAGAAGGCGTTTGGTTTACCAATGCCTCAGCAAAAAGGATAAATGGTAAATGGCAATACAAGGCTGCTGCATTCAGTATTACCACTGGTGAACAAGTAATAGAAGAAGGTGAAGGGAATGCACAAGTGAGAGAGTTAAGAACATTTTATGTATAAGAGTCTGGTACATGACTAAAAAAATACTCCCTGTTCATCACGAGGAATTCTTCAATGCTGCAATGACATTTAATATTACTAAAGCTATTTGCTTAAAAAAAGCTTGCACACATTATCATTGCATATATATAATATTAATTTAACACTTAAACCGCTGATCTACAACACACTGCATATTTATGACACAGAGGCAAGAGGTAACTGCACTACCACTCTATGAGCTGATAAAGTGGATTCACTGTAGTCAGGGGGTGGAATGTGACAGATGCACTTGACCCTCCCCCAACCAAACCAGCAGCAGTTTGCTACAGGCTCCAAAGGAGGTAAAGGCCTGAGCTGCAACTAGGCCAAGAATTCCTTTGAGGAAACCCACAAAGGAACAGAATGACATAGTGAACACCAGTAAGTTATGGGTGCAAGGAGTCTTTCCCACTGTATGCAATTTGACTACGAGCCAACCACTTTATTCCATAAATATAACAGCCTGGGTCAGCCTACTTTGAGCTCTCTCTGCTCAACAAGTGTGGCTGTATGGAGATGATATTTTACTACTCACAGATCACTGGATGAGCTCCATATAAATTTCATATAAATCATTTAGCTAAGTAAATGCATATTATAATATTCCACCACCACGTGGCAAGATTCATAATTTTAAGTCTTTTAATGTGTCAGCTGGCAGACTCTTATTTTCCCCATCTTCAAGAGTTGAACTTACCCTCCACACTGACTGAGGTGATATTGTAAACTCAGCAAATTAATAACTCTTAAAACCACTTTTAAGGTTTTAAAAGTAGCATTCCTTTATTCCACACTGGGACCCCACTGGGGATATTCCACCATGAGTGCACCAACAACTGATCATTTTTGCTTTGCTTATATTGACAGAAAAATTACATATTCATTACAGTTCTTGGAAATTTTTAACATAGAGTGCACCTATACCAAGAAATGATTACATAAACATCTAGTTATTTTGCGGTCTTTGCTGCCATCTAGCATTCTTCAGCTTGTATTGCAGACTCTTACAGCCTGGTCGCATTTTCCTCTTCAAGGGTCTTCCCATCGTGTCTGGCAAATGACCTCTCCTCGTTGGCAACTCCTCGATCAAGTGCAGTATATACCTACTTATATAAGCTATTATTTGAGCCACACCTGTGTTTTTTTCTAATTAATTATTACTTTATCATCCTGTTTCAGGTCCTCCTTCTAAAGACTGGATCCTGTTCCTAAAGAATATGTTGTAAATCTCTAATACAAGGTCTGCTTACATAGTGAACTTCAGGTGGAATTTAAATAAATACCATTTTTTTAATGAAGTCAAACCAGATTCAACTTCTGTAGCAGGGAGAGAGACATGAGTGTGTTGCGGTTGAGACGGACAAACGACATAGACCAAGTTGCAAATGATTTGGCTGCTTTGTCGCTTTCAGGCACCTTTATCATAGCTTGATATGCGAGGTCTCTTGACTGCCTCAGGATTTCAGGAATTTATCGTGCCTGTAGTTGTGGTGTGCCAATTAGTGTCTCTTCCAAGAGCTGGGGGGTAAATCCCAGCTTTTTGGTAAGTTCGGTTTACGCTCTGAAACTCTACCCCCACCCTCAGGAATTTGCTCTGCAGCAGCGTGGGAGGGGGGCGGGGGCAGACTGGGGGGACCTAAATTTATAGGAATTACGTTATTTAGCTCAGTCTGGCTCACCACAGGAGGATCCTCCCCACCTAAATCTCCAGGCAAGGGGGGATAGGAAAAAAAAATGTCCACTTTTTCCTTCTGCGACTGATAGCGGCGGGGCAGAAGGTTGAACTGTGATTAATGGTGGTGACGCAGATGGCGGAACCGCGACTGATGATGGTGGAGCAGACGTTTGAGCCGTGATTGATGACAGCGGAGCAGTCGGTTGAACGCACTGCTCTGACCGGTGCTCCGGGGGCCCCTCCCGAGATCGTATATAACCCAACGCTGTTTTTTCATGTGAGTCTTTCATAGCTTTTATCTGATTTCGGGGCCACACATACGTACGCTCCTCCTCTATTCCTTTTAACTTTCCAAGAAAGTGTCGCGGATCCTTATCCGTATCAGATCATATGGACTTGGGCGGTGTTGACGAACCTTTAGTAACAGGGGGGGTCGGAGTAGTACTTAATCTCGCCTTTTCCTCCGAATCTGGCCCAGGAGAGCCAGGAAGACCATCCCTCCCCACTGTCTCTGCATGTTTCCGTTGCTCTTTTAATCCTCTGAAAGTCTCTAGCAACAAGTGACATGTTGTTAACAGTTCAGTTGTTTCTTTGCATCTTTCACTAGTGCTTTGCCCCATAGTAACACAGTCCTTCCTTCGTAAAGTCAGTTCCAGAGGGCTAATACCCTGCTTCTTCAGAAGCAACTTTCATGTAGATAATATAATACCCCCCCCGTTCCCGGTAGCTCACCAACTCTTAGTGTGGTGTCTTTTCAACGATCCGGATCTTCGGTAGCTCTCCTCGGCTGCTCTATCAGCTGTACCGGGCTCCGTCTCCACAGCTCGTCTTCAGCTGTCACAGCTTCACCGCTGTCTCTTCTTCATGCGAGATCCTTCTTCATACAGGATCACGTAGGGGTCACCATATGTCACGGCTGAGACGGACAAACGACATAGACCAAGTTCTTCCAGGATGAAAGTAGTAGATGCCATTTATTGCCACAAGTGCATTTTTATACAGTTTTACCAATTCATGTGTCTCTTCACTATTGTTTACAAGTTACAGCAGTAACATCTCATTGGCTAATTTTGCTATCATCAGTGTTACTCTTCTATCCCCTTCTCTCTCACGGGTACATCCTTAATATCTCCGGATACTCCTTTACTCCCATCTTTCTCATGGGTAGGCCTTCATATCTTCAAGGCTAATTTCTCTTACCATGCCCTCCGTCAGGGAATCCACGTACCCACCGTAGTCCCCCACACTAGGGCTAGGATCACAGTCATGACAGGCAGGGTCCTCTTCAGATGCCGGTCACCTGTTCTGTCTGCCCCTCCTTGCAGGTACACCCCTCTCATTTATGGAACGTGCAAAAATTATCAGCAACCTTGGCTGGACCTCTTCTGCATACCATTGTTACCATTATCAGGTCTGGAGCAAACAGTGTCTGGAAAACATGCAGCCAACTTCAGAAAAGTGCAGTTACTTAGAAGAACTTAGCCAAAAGGAAAATTCACTGAAAGAGAACTGGTCTTGGTTTAAACAAAACCAGGACAGAAGGCATCTGCATGTGTGAGACTATAATGTTAGCAATAGTAAAAGACTTTCTCCTGAACTGGGAAACAGGGGGTTGAGTTATTTCATTTTGTGGTCAGTCTCTACAGAAACAGTGATTTGGTAAACCAACTTTTAACTTGTATACAATATAAAGTGAAGACAGTTAGTTCACACTTTATTTTGGTATGCATATGTGATCATGCAGTTGAGGAGGAGAAAGATCAATGAAATAGAAGTGAACGTGTTTGTAGAGATAACTAGAAAAAACTGTCACCTGCCAAAAAATGACACATAACCATTTTCTTTATTATCAGGCAAAGAGGCAATAAAAGCATTTTCTGGGAGTATTAATTTCAAATAAAAGTGGTGTGCAGAAATGAACTGGTTGTTGAGACTAGGGAAGGTGGGAAATGCTGCGTGCCTGTATGTCATTGTTTAGCCCTGGTTTTCCCAGCCAGCAGCTAGAACCACATGCTGCTCACTCACCCCTCCCCTGCCCCCAGTGGGATGGAGAGGAGGATTTAAAAAAAAAAAAGCAATAAAGGCAAAAAACTCGTGGGTTTAATCAGGCAGCAAGGAGAAAAGAAAGAACAAATAAGCGGTAACATAACAGCACTGGTCAAGGAACCCACAAAGACGATAGTCTCCAGCAAGTGATGAGCACAGCAGTGACTGCAGAGGAACCACGGGAGGTTTAAACGCGGTGAACCGACGTGCACAGCAGTGGCTATGGTAAGAACTGAGGCTGGGCATGGAATGGAGAGAGGAGGGGGAGATTCCGATCCTGCCAAAAGAGTCGCAGTGAAAGTGCTGATCTCGAGAGAGGGGCTGACCCGGAAGGGGCGTTGCCAAGAGCAACCGGGGAAGATTTAAATGTCCTCCTAGGGAGCACAGGTAACCAGGTCTAGTGAACAGGGCAGAAGCAGTTCGTGCAGGCAGTTTAAGCAGGCAAGGCAAGCTCAAGTGATTTATCTCACTTGGTTGTTGTCACCCTCACAGAAGGAGCTGACTATGGTATCCACTTGGGGCAAAGGTGAGTACTCTGCACTCAACAGGAAAGAGGCAGCAACTCAGACAGAGCTGCTATGGGAACATGCAGCTACCCAGATCTCAGGCTGCAGAGAATGCCAGAGCCTTTCACTGGTATGGAGTGGTAATACAGAAAACAGTTGTGTGAGGTGTGAGCAGGTGGATGACCTGCTCAGTCTGGTAGTGGAGCTGAGAGAAGAGGTGGAAAGGTTGAGAAGTATCAGGGAGCTGAAAAAGAAAATTGACCGGTGGGATCAAGCCCTGGCTGCCCAGGGGCGGGTAAGACCACCAGCAAGAAACAAAGATCAAGGGATTCCTGTGTCCTCCCCTTGCCTGACTGAAGAAAGCAGGTCAAGGGAAAGGGATGAATGGAAGAAAGTCCACACACAGGGTGGCAGGAAAAACACCCTCCCCACCTTCCTAGGTGCTGCTGTCCAACAGGCATGAGGCTCAGGATGTGGAATGCAGCAACATGAGGAATAAGGGGAAATAGCAGTGAGTTCCTGCCCCGGGGCAGAAAGAGGAGGGTTCCTACTGTGACCACTCCACCCCTCCAGGTTCCCTTGCAAAGCAGGTATGAGGCCTTGTAAGTGGAACTAAACAACAACATTGAGGGAGGTGGTTCCATTAAGTTGGAGGTGCTGCAGAGGATAAGTCACCCTGCACCCTCCATTAAAACAGCTCCCACAAAGAAAAAAAGGTGGGTTGTGGTTGTAGGAGATGTCCTATATGCAGGCCCACTTCTTAGGAAAGTCTGCTGTCTCCCTGGGGCCAGGGTCAAAGATGTAAAAAGGAAACTTCCTGCCCTGGTTAGGCCCTCAGACTACTATCCATTAATAATTTTTCAGGTAGGCAGTGATGAAAACTAAAGACAATCAAGAGAGACTTCAGGGCCTTGGGATGACTGGTCAAGGTATCAGGAGCACTGTCCCAACAGTTGCAGGGTACAACAAGGAAAGATACAGGAAGAGACAGCAGATTAATACCTGGCTACAGGACTGGTGTCACTGACAGAATTTTGGGTTTTTTGATCATGGGCCAGCTTGCAGGGTACATCAAGGAAAGATACAGGAAGAGACAGCAGATTAATACCTGGCTACAGGACTGGTGTCACTGACAGAATTTTGGGTTTTTTGATCATGGGCCAGCTTACATGGCACCTGGCCTGCAAATGACAAATGGGATGCACTTGTCTCAAAAGGGGAAAAGGATCCTGGGGCAGGAGTTAGCAGGACTTATTGAGAGGGCTTTAAACTAGATTTGAAGGGGGAGGAAACCAGGTGTGGCAGAGGCAAACCCAAGGGTGACATGCCAGCATCTGAGGGTAGTGCTAATGAGGCCCTTGGGTCTGCTGACCCCGTGGAATCAATGGCTCAGCTGAACTGCATCTATATGAATGCACACAGCATGGGCAACAAACAGGAAGAACTGGAAGCCCTTGTGAGGCAGAGAAACTATGATTTAATTGACATCTCAGAAACATAGTGGGATGAGTCTCATAACAGGAGCACTGCAGTGGATGGCTATAAACTCTTCAGAAGGGGTAGGCGAGGAAGGAGAGGAGGTGGGGTAGCCATGTATGTTAGGGAGGGTTTTGATTGTCTGGAACTTGAGGAGGGTGATGATAGGGTTGAGTGTCTATGGGTGAGAATAAAGGGGAAGGGCAACAAGGCAGACATCCTGGTGGGGGTCTCTTACAGACCAGGATAAAGAGGCAGACAAAATATTTTGCAGGCAGCTGGGAGAAGTCTCCTGATCACTAGCCCTTGTTCTTATGGGGGAGATCAACCTACCAGATGTCTGCTGGAAAAAAAACACAGCAGAGAGGAAGCAGTCTAGGAGGCTCCTGCAGTGCATGGAAGACAACTTCCTGACAGAGCTGGTTAGTGAGCCAACTAGGGAAGGAGCCCCACTGGATCTCTTGTTTGTAAATAGAGAAGGGTTCGTGGGCAACATGTTGGTTGGAGGTCACCTTAGGCACAGTGATCGTGAAATGATTGAGTTAGTTATCCTTGGAGGAGTTAGAAGGGTAGTTAGCAGAACTGCTACTTTAGGCTTCCGAAGGGCAGACTTCGACCTCTTCAGAAGGCTGGTTGACAGAGTCCCTTGGGAGACAGTCCTGAAGGACAAAGGACTCCAGGAAGTCTGATCTCCCTTCAAGAAGGTAATCTTAGAGGCTCAGGAGCAGATAGTCCCAGTGTGCTGGAAGGCAAGCCGGTGGGGAAGGAGGTCAATCTGGCTGAATAGAGAGCTGCGTCTGGAACTTAGGAATAAAAAGAGAATTTATGACCTTTGGAAGGAGGGGCGGGCCACTCAAGAGGAATACAAGAATTCTGTGAGGCTATGCAGGGAGAAAATCAGAAGGGCCAAAGCCCAACTAGAGCTAAGCCTGGCCACCACTGTGAAAGGCAACAAGAAATGTTTCTATAAATTCATTAGGTCGGGAGAGGTTCTCCTTCACCTCTACTCTGCCTTGGTGAGACCACACGTGGAATATTGTGTCCAGTTCTGGGCCCCTCAGTTCAAGAAGGACAGGGAACTGCTGGAGAGAGTCCAGCGCAGGGCAACAAAGATGATTAAGGGATGTCACGGCTGAGATGGACAAATGACATAGACCAGTTTCTTCCAGGATGAAAGTAGAAGATACCATTTATTGCCACAAGTGCATTTTTATACAGTTTTACCAAGTCATGTGTCTCTTCACTATTGGTTACAAGGTACAGCAGTAACATCTCATTGGCTAATTTTGCTATCATCCATGTTACTCTTCTACTCCCTTCTCTCTCAAGGGTACATCCTTAACATCTCCGGATACTCCTTTACTCCCATCTTTCTCACGGGTAGGCCTTAATATCTTCAAGGCTAATTTCTGTTCCCATGCCCTCCGTCAGGGAATCCAAGGACCCACCGTAGTCCCACAAAGGGAGTGGAACATCTCCTTTATGAGGAAAGGCTGAGGGAACTGGGTCTCTTTAGCTTGGAGAAGAGGAGACTGAGGGGTGACCTTATTAATGTTTACAGATATATAAAGGGTGAGTGTCATGAGGGTGGACCCAGGCTCTTCTCAGTGACAACCAATGGTAAGACAAGGGGTAATGGGTTCAAACTGGAACACAAGAGGTTCCACTTAAATTTGAGAAGAAACTTCTTCACAGTGAGGGTAGCAGAACACTGGAACAGGCTGCCCAGGGAGGTTGTGGAGTCTCCTACTCTGGAGACATTCAAAACCCGCCTGGACACATTCCTGTGTAGCTTCATGTAAGTGTTCCTGCTCCAGCAGGGGCATTGGACTAGATGATCTTTTGAGGTCCCTTCCAATTCCTAACATTCTGTGTTTCTGTGAACAAGAAGAGGGCTAAGGAGAATCTCCATCCCCTGATGGATGCAGAGGGAAACAGTGACAGAGGATGAGTGAAAGGCTGAGGTACTAAATACCTTCTTTGCCTCAGTCTTTAACAGTCAGAACAGTTGTGCTTCAGGTACCCAGCCCCCTGAGCCAGAAGACAGGGATGGGTAGTAAGATGAAGCCCTAATAATTAAAGAGGAAATTGTTAGCGACCAGCTACACCACTTGGACACGCACAAGTCTATGGGGCCAGATGGGATACACCCAAGGGTGCTGAGGGAGCTGGTGGAGGTGATCACTAAACCACTTTCCATTTTCGGTCAGCAATCTTGGCTAACTGAGGAGGTCCCAGTTGACTAGAAGTTGGCAAACGTGATGCCTATCTACAAGAAGGGTCGAAAGGAGGATCTGGGCAACTGGAGACCTGTCAGTCTAACCTCGGTGCCAGGGAAGGTCCTGGAGCAGATCATCCTGAGGGGCATCACATGGCACATACAAGAGAACCATATTATCAGGTCCAGTCAACATGGGTTTATGAAAGGCAGGTCCTGTTTGACCAATCTGATCTCCTTCTATGACAAGGTGACCCAACTAGTAGATGAGGGAAAGGCTGTGAATGTTGTGTACTCAGGCTTCTGTAAGGCCTTTGACACCGTATCCCACAGCATTCTCCTGGAGAAGCTGGCCTGGATGGCCTGGATGGGTGCACTCTTTGATGGGTAAAGAACTGGTTGGAGGACCAGACCCAAAGAGCTGTTGTGAATGGAGTCAAATCCAGTTGGTGGCCAATCACAAGTGGTGTTCCCCAGGGCTTATTAATGGGGCCAGTTCTGTTTAATCTCTTTATCAGTGATCTGGATGAGGGTATTGAGTGCACCCTTGCTAAGTTTGCAGATGACACCAGGTTGGGTGGGAGTGTTGATCTGTTGGATGGTAGGAAGGCTCTACAGAGGGATCTGGACCAGCTGGATCATTGGGCTGAGGCCAGTTTTATGAAGTTTAACAAGGCCAAGTGCCAGATCCTGCACTTGGGTCACAACAACCCCATGCAACGCTACAGTCTCGGGGAAGAGTGGCTGGAAAGCTACTTGGCAGAAAGGGATCTGGGGATGTTGATTGACAGCAGGCTGAATATAAGCCAGCAGTGTTCCCAGGTGGCCAAAAAGACCAACATCATCCTGACTTCTCCCTGGATAGATGAACTTAGTAAATACGGGTATGGTTTTCCTGAAAGTCTGATCTTCCATGATTTTTGATCATCTGAACTTAGAGCTCTTACAGGTTGTGGAATAATTACTGAGGGAGTAAATTACAGAAACTAATTATGAAGGATCCACTTATTGAGAAGTTATATCCACATCTTCAGCATATAAGGCAGCTGCACGGCAGGGAAGAAATAAATCTGCTCTGTATGGTTTCACTCCCCCACCTGGCCTGCATTCTTAGATGGTAGTGCATGGGGAAGCCCAATGTACTGGCAGTTAAGAAGTATGGGGGAGTGGATTGGTGTGAAGATACTGCAGCCTGTGTAAAAAGGCAGGTACAGGAACCAGATGGTATAGCTGCTGCCAATTTTTAAGATAAGGTATAGCTGCTGTCAGTTAAAAAGAATAAATGTTCATCCAAAGTGCTAGTTACTGAGCGAAAAATTTGTCTGGTGGATGAACTTTGCTCATTATAATCTCACTACAATACCAAAACACACCTCCATCTCAAAGGATACCTACCTCCAGTGCAATTTTAAGCATGCTCAGTATCACCATTTACTGCAGGGTGACAATAAACCATGGCAGATGCTCTCTGTTAACCCCCTGCCCTCCCTTCTAAGGAAAGGTAACGGGAGGAAAAGGGAGAGAGACTTACAAGTTGGAAATGTTTTAAATGCTTTACTAATACAAAATATACAAAACCAATCTTGAATTTCCCAGGGTAGTGCAGCATTGCCCATGGTGGAGCTGGTGTGGCTCCAGCGGCTGCAGGACAGGCACCCAGAAGTCCTGGGCTGGAATCCACAGTAAACCAGAACGAGATTCAGGAATGCAAGGTCTGGAATCAGGCCTTGGATCACAGGTGTGAAAGGCAGGGTCCTCTTCAGATGCCAGCCATGGTCGAAGAGAGCGAGACCCTTGTGATCTCCCACTTATACAGGGTGTATGACGTGTATGGGATGGAATACTCAGTTGGTCGATTTTAGTCACCTGCCCTGTTTGCCCCTCTTTGCAAATACAGAATCACAGAATGTTAGGAACTGGAAGGGATCCCGCAAGATCATCTAGTCCAATCCCCCTGCCAGAGCAGGAACACCTAGATGAGGTTACACAGGAAGGCGTCCAGGTGGGTTTTGAATGTTTCCAGAGAAGGAGACTCCACAACCTCCCTGAGCAGCCTGTTCCAGTGCTCTGTCACCCTCACTGTGAAGAAGTTTCTTCTCAAATCTAAGTGGAACCTCTTGTGTTCCAGTTTGAACCCATTACCCCTTGTCCTATCATTGGTTGTCACCAAGAAGAGCCTGGCTCCATCCTTGTGACACTCACTCGTTGTATATTTGTAAACATTAATAAGGTCGCCCCTCAGTCTCCTCCAAGCTAAAGAGACCCCAGCTCCTTCCGCCTTTCCTTATAAGGGAGATGCTCCACTCCCTTAATCATCTTTCTGGCTCTGTGCTGGACTCTTTCAAGCAGTTCCCTGTCCTTCATGAACTGAGGGGCTCAGAACTGGACACAATATTCCAGATGTGCTCTCACCAGGGCAGAGCAGAGGGGAAGGAGAACCTCTCTCAACCTACTAACCACCCCCCTTCTAATACACCCCAGGATGCTGTTGACCTTCCTGGCCACAAGGGCACAGTGCTGGCTCATGGTCATCCTGCTCTCCACCAGGACCCCCAGGTCCCTTTCCTCTACACTGTTCTCTAATCGGTCGTTCCCCAACTTATACTGGAACCTGGGATTGTTCCAACTCAGATGCAAGACTCTACACTTGCCCTTGTTATATTTCATTAAATTTTTCCCCACCCAACTCTCCAGCCTGTCCAGGTCTCTCTGGATGGCAGCACAGCCTTCTGGCGTGTCAGCTATTCCTCCCAGTTTGGTGTCATCAGCAAACTTGCTGATAGTACACTCTAGTTCCTCAACCAAGTCATTGATTAATATATTGAATAGTACTGTTCCCAGTACTGACCCTTGAGGCACTCCACTAGATACAGGCCTCCAGCTAGACTCCGCCCCATTGACCACGAGTCTCTGGCTTCTTTCCTTCAGCCAGTTCCCAGTCCACCTCACAACTTGATCATCCAGTCCACACTTCCTCAGTTTAGCAGCGAGGATGCTGTGGGAGACTGTGTCAAATATTTTGCTGAAATCAAGACAGACCACATCCACTGCTTTGCCATCATCTAGCCACCTCGTTATGTCCTCATAAAAGTCTATCAGGTTGGTCAAGTATGACTTTCCCTTGGTGAAGCCATGTTGACTGGCCCTAATGACTCTCTTATTCTTGATATGCCTTGAGATGGCACCAAGGATAAGTCGTTCCATCACTTTCCCAGAGATGGAGGTGAGGCTTTCCTCCAGTCCTCAGACACCTCTCCCATTTCCCAAGACTTGGCAATGATGATTGAGAGTGACCTAGCAATGACCTCAGCCACCTCCCTCAGCACCCGTGGGTGCACCCCATCTGGACCCATGGATTTATGAATGTCCAGATTGCTTAACTGCTCCCTAACCGAGTCCTCAACAACTAAGGCAGACTCCTCCATTGTCCTGACTTCCTCTGGGGCCTCAGGGGTACGGGGCTCCGCAGGACAGCCTCCAGCAGTGTAAACAGAAACAAAGAAGGCATTCAGTAACTCTGCCTTCTCTGTATCTTCTGTCACCAGGGCACCCACCTCATTCATCAGTGGGCCTACATTGCCTTTGGTGTTAGTTTTATCTCCCATGTATTTGAAGAAGCTCTTTCTGTTGTCCTTGACTGCTCTTGTAAGGTTTAATTCTAAGGAGGCCTTAGCATTTCTTGTTGCTTCCCTACATCCTCTGACAACAGCCTTATATTCTTCCCAAGTGGCCAGCCCCTCCTTCCATGATCTGTAAACTCTTCTCTTCCACTTCAGTTTGCCCAGCAATTCCCTGTTTAACCAAGCATGTCTCCTGGCTCCCTTCCTTGACTTCCTACCTGTCAGGATGCTCTGATCTTGAGTTTGGTAGAAGCAGTTCCTGAATGCTAACCGACTATCTTGGGCCCCTTTACCTTCAAGCAGCCTTGCCCATGGGATTTCTCCTAGCAATTGTTTGAAAAGGCCAAAGTTTGCCCTGCTGAAGTCCAGGGTTGCAATTCTGCTTGCTATTCTGTTCCTGCCACATGAGATCCTGAACTCCACCATCTCATGGTTGCTGCAGCCAAGGCAGCCCTCAACCTTTACTGCTTCAACCAAACCCTCCTTGTTAGTGAGGATGAGGTCCAGTAGCACTCCTCTCCTAGTTGGCTCATCCACCATTTGCATCAGGAAATTATCATCGATGCACTGGAGGAACCTCCTGGACTGTGGCTGGCTGGCCGAGTAGTCCTTCCAGCAAACATCAGGGTAGTTAAAATCCCCTGCAACAACCAGGACCTCTAATTGTGAGGCTGTTCTCAGCTGCCTGTAGAATGCCTCATCAACTTCCTCACCCTGATCTGGTGGCCTGTAATAGACACCCACAATAATATCACCCCTGCCATTCCCCTCTCACAGGACATGCAAAATTTTATCACTAACCTTAGCTGCTATAGCAATAAATCTAAACCTGGGCCTCTTCTGCATACCGTTGGTACCCTTATTTGGTGTCAGAAGTGTGATAAGAACCCATACCTGGATTGTTCCCTGTTGTTGAATTTACTAAAAGATTATAAGGCTTGCCCGAGTCCTGAGGGTCTTAAGTGGGCCTCTGGATTCTGGTCGTGTCCAGATATTGTAACTCAGCGAATAAGGAACTTGGCAAAAGAAAATAGGTTTAAGCTCGGAAAAGGTAAAGCAATTGTGTGTGCTGTATTAGGTGCAGCATTGATAGCTGGTCAGAAAGATAAAGAAACTGACCAGGCGGTGATTAAGTCATTGCAGACAGAATTGGCAGTAGAGTGTTCTAAGTGGCAACAAGCAGAAAAAGAGTTGGCTGATAACAAACGAATCATAGAAAATTTGCAGAACAATTAACGAGATGCCTTTTCAAGAGAAAGGCAGATAAGCTTGAAATTGGCTAATTATGAAGATTTGGAAAGTGATCCGGGGTTTTCCAACCCAGTAAAAGAAACTTCTCTTACAGCAAGGGATGTAGCTCCTCTTTACCCGTGGAGAGAATTGGAGGTTGTGTCAAAATGCGATCCTACTCCCAAGCTTCGGCCACTTGTTAAAACTGAAATTGTACATGACGGTGGGGAAGCCGAGCCCACCATTGTCACTAAAGAAATACCGTATACAGTCACTGAGCTAGTAAAGTTACAGGAAAAATATAGCAGGCTGGCTACGGAGACTGAGACGGAATACGTGTGGAGAGTTTCTCTGACTGGTGGTGGCAGAATAAGGCTTTCTGAGGAAGAATCTCGAGGATATTGGGGTCCTGGCGTATTTCTAACAGTAGAAGATGACAGGGAGCCTTGGTCCCTGACCCAGAGAGCTGTGTATTGGGCCGGTGGTTTAGACCCTTTGGAGAGGGGAGACCCACTTGCTATTCCTACCTCTGGGGTAAGCCAGCTTACTGAGAGCATTCAGAAAGCAGCTTGTCTTCAGCTGATGCATGATAGGCATTTGGTTCCTCACCAGCCCTCTCCAATGTTGCTGTTTGCTGACCCTGACAGGATGACCCCCTTAATTAGAGGGTTACCTGACTCGTTAAAAGTCTATGCCATACAAATCCAAGATCGTCTGAGAGCCACCACAGCAGGGGGGCCTCAGGCTGGACCGGGTCTCTCTTGGGGAGAGATTGCACGGGAGTTGATTAATTATGGCCAGCGTATGGGGTTCGTCGGTAAAGACGTTAAGTCTCAAGTAGCAGTGTGCCGAACTGAAGTAGAGGCAAAATTCCCTTGCCCCCGATCTAAGAATTTTACAGGGGTAGGTTAAAGGCATCAGTGTTGGAAATTAGGTCTGGATAAAGGTATTCCCCGAGAACTGATGGATGGTTTGCCCCTCCCCAATTTACAGCTGCTTGTAAAGATGTGGAAACCAGCAAAAACAGATCAACCAGGAAAGCTACAACATAGAAATAACCTGTGGCTATGGTTGGACAGTATGATGAGAATGCTACTAGACTGATATACCAACTGTTACTCTGATCAAGAAAATGCAGGGAATGAATTTAAGTCTTAATAGGCCATGATCCTTTTGTCATATATGTACCATTTGTCAAATTAATTCTGATATTTTTTTATCTGCAATCTATATCCTTGTAATTTGCACTAGCTGATTTTCTTAATAGCACAACTTTTGGCACGCATAAATGTAAATTTCTGCAGAACCTGCAAGTCTTTAACATCAGGTCATAGGCCATACTTGTATTTGGTCTGATCCTACATACTTGCACAGTTTTTATTGATGGTTCAGGAAAGTCTCATAAAGCTGTAGTGGTCTGGTGTGAAGATAACAATTGGCATCATTTTGTTAAAATTGTTGAAGGTTCAACCCAATTAGTGGAACTTGGCACAGTTTTGCATGCCTTAGAGTTTTTTAGGGAGGAACCTCTAAATTTGGTTCATCAACAACCATCAACAAAAACTGTGTGAGCATTTTGAATAAGACCGAATACAAGTACGGTCTATGGTCTGATATCAAAGACATGCAGATTTTGAAGCAATTTACATTTAGGCATGCCAAAAGCTATGCTGTTAAGAAAATCAGCTAGTGCAATTTGCAAGGACAGAGATTGTGAATAAAAAAATCAAAATCTGCTTTCACAAAAGGTACTTATATGACAGACAGATCGCGACCTACTAAAGCCTGAATCCGTTCTCTGCCTTTTTTGATCAGAGTAACAATCAATTCCAGGGGCGCAGTAATAGTTTTACGAAAAGAATTGGGCAAAAAAATCCATTCCAAGTATATCTGTCTGTTTGCATTCTCATTATACTGTCCCACAATAGCCACAAGTTGTTTCTATGTTGTAGCTATAAATAGACAAATCGCAAGTCCAATCGAATGTAGTTAGCTTGTAAGGCTGTCATAAATTTATTCATCGAAGTTTCTAACTCCATTTTGGCTGTCATATTTATTGGATATTGTTTTCCCTTACCGGATCGAAGTCCTGTTTCAGTTCTATCAGTGTAGTGTTTGATTTATCGAAACATTGGCTGTTAATACTAGTGGAAATACAGCATTCAAAATTTCCTTGGAGCTTTCTCACTTGAAGCAAGCAGATCTGCACCATCCAAGCAGCTTCTTGTAGGACATGCAACTAAACAGAATTCTCAGAAAACGTTATTTGAGGTTACAATTACTTAACAAACCTTGACCCAAGAGAGGTATAGGGCTTTCTGTCAAGTACAAGAATTCATATGGTAAAACTTTGTTCCAAATTTGACATTCCATTTGTCTCAAAAAATGGCCTTTCTTTCATTCTCTCCCATGATCTCAAAGACTATCACAGTGAATTTACTAAGAAGTCTTTCACAACAAGTTACCACAGAATAAGTCTGTTAAAAAAAAAAAAATATTTTTTTTTTAGTTTAATTTCCCAGTTTCATTAGAACTGTGGATCTGCTAAGGATGCCTTTAAACTTCACCCTCCAGACTGCTCTATTCAGTATTACAACATCACTGCAGTGGGGGGGACAGAAAACCTCCCTTTCACAGCCCTGAAAGCGGGCAGCCAGGTTTTTCCTTTTTTTTTTTCCTTTCTCTTCTTGCTACGGTTTAGATATGGCGAAGGCCATGCAGCTAGCATAATCACTGGTATGAAGTAGGAGGCTTTGGCAAACTCCTCAGTTACAATGAGCTGAGTTTATCTTGCAGCTTGACACAGGCCTGACATTTATGTTCAAATACAGGCCTGGGATATTTTGCTTTTTTGTTTTACCATTTCATTACAACCATAATACACTTCTTACGCAATTCCAAGTAGCTCAGCAATAGTTACATTCCTTAGCTCCATTTACCTTTAAAAATTTACATATGTCAAAAACCAGCATATTAAACATCAATCCATTATTCCATTTTCCTAAATCCAAATCAGTTCATATTCTAGCAACTTTTAAATACAACCTCTTCCAAATTCACATCTATCATTGCATTTAGTTTTAGTTCCCATACCTCCAACAAACACATAAATTCAATGCGAATCAGAGTTTAACAACTTCAGTTATTTTCTCATCTCAAAATTATTAGATAACAATAAGAGCAATTACTCTAATGTATAAGGATGCATCCTAAGGGGGAGAAAGGTGGTATTTTAGCAATGGAACCGTTTCCCATTTTTTAATTATCTCCCCCAAACAAAATTCTTTTGGTGTTGGAGCGATAAAGGACTCAGCATTCTGATTCAATGTGAATCACGCAAAGCCATTTATTACAGAAACAAGCCTCCTTATATACGCAACTATTCTCTAATCACGCATCCACGCTCCAAGCATGGATTCGCTAAATGAGTATCATGGGCAGTCCACACGCTGGAACCCCACCGATGATAGGTCCGACGACTCACGCCATGCTGAGGCCCTGTTAATGAAGAAACGCCCCTCTTTCTCACAGCAGATTCTGTTCTCAGCTTCTCGAAGTGGCCTTGAGATTCCTTTGGACCTGACTAATTCAACAACATATCTCCATCTAACAAAACCACTCCACAATTCCCCCTTTTTGTTCTTGAATTAGTCAGACCCCTTAAACAGCATGCTGAATCGTCTTTGAAATATACTGCAACATAGAACACGTGATTAACAACATAATTACAATTACATATAATGTAATTAAGATCAAACAAATACCCACTTATTCCAAAACTTATAAGCTATATGTCGGGCTGTAGCATGAGGTACGGCATATGTTTCCAACCATCCAGTGGTTGCTTCCACCATTGTAAGTACATAACGCTTACCTTGACGTGTTTGTGGAAGTGTAATATAATCAATCTGCCAAGCTTCTCCATACTTATACTTTAACCATCGCCCCCCATACCATACAGGCTTTAACCGTTTCGCTTGTTTGATTTCGACGCAAGTTTCACATTCATGAATAACCTGTGAAATAGTGTCCATAGTTAAATCCACCCCTCGATCACGAGCCCATTTGTATGTTGCATCTCTACCTTGATGCCCTGAAGCATCATGGGCCCCCCGAGCTAGGAAAAGTTCACCTTTATGTTGCCAGTCCAAGTCCACCTCAGCTACTTTAATCTTAGCAGCTTGATCCACTTGTTGGTTGTTTAGATGTTCCTCGGTGGCTCGACGTTTAGGTACATGAGCATCTACATGCCGAACTTTCACAGGCAGGCTCTCTAGCTGAGCAGCAATGTCTTGCCACAGTGTGGCAGCCCAAATGGGTTTACCTCTGCGCTGCCAGTTGCTTTTCTTCCATTGCTGTAGCCACCCCCACAAGGCATTTGCTACCATCCGTGAGTCAGTATAAAGTATTGGCCACTTCTCTCGTTCAGCAATGTCCAAAGCCAGCTGGATGGCTTTCACTTCTGCAAACTGACTGGATTCACCTTGTCCTTCAGTGGCTTCTGTAACTTGTCGTGTGGGACTCCACACAGCAGCTTTCCACCTTCGATGTTTTCCTACAAGACGACAGGATCCATCTGTGAACAGTGCATACTGCTTATCAGTCTCTGAAAGCGTATTATACGGTGGTGCTTCTTCAGCACGTTTTACTTCCTCCTCATCTGGAGACATCCCAAAGTCTTTACTTTCTGGCCAGTCTGTAATAACTTCTAATATCCCTGGACGGTTGGGACTTCCAATTCGAGCTCGTTGCGTGATCAGTGCAATCCATTTACTCCACGTAACTTCGGTTGCATGATGTGGAGAGGGAACCGTCCCTTTGAACATCCAGCTCAGCACCGGCAGTCGAGGTGCCAGGAGGAGCTGTGCTTCAGTGCCGATCACTTCTGAAGCAGCTCAAACTCCTTCATATGCTGCTAGTATCTCCTTTTCAGTTGGAGTATAGTTGGCCTCAGATCCTTTGTATCCTCGACTCCAAAAACCTAAGGGTCGACCTCGGGTTTCTCCTGGTGCTTTCTGCCAGAGGCTACAGGTAAGTCCATTATCTCCGGCTGCGGTGTAGAGCACATTTTTAACATCTAGTCCAGTTCGGACTGGTCCAAGGGCCACCGCATGAGTTATCTCACGCTTAATTTGTTCAAAGGCTTGTCGTTGTTCAGGGCCCCACTCAAATTGCTTCTTTTTACGAGTCACTCACAATGTGGCTGTAGTCAGGAATATGCATTCTCCAAAAACCTACAACGCCCAAGAAAGTCTGTGTCTCCTTTTTATGAGTAGGTGGAGACATTGCTGCAATTTTGTTGATCACATCCATTGGGATCTGACGACGGCCATCTTGCCATTTTATTCCTAAAAACTGGATCTCTCGTGCAGGTCCCTTGACCTTGCTCCGTTTTATGGCAAAACCAGCATCCAAAAGAATATGAATTATTCTCTCACCTTTCTCGAAGACTTCTTTCGCTGTGTCGCCCCATACGATGATGTCATCAATATATTGCAAGTGTTCTGGAGCTTCACCTTGCTCCAGCGTGGTCTGGATCAGTCCATGGTAGATGATAGGACTGTGTTTCCACCCCTGGGGCAAGCGATTCCATGTATACTGGATGCCCCTCCAGGTGAAAGCAAACTGCGCCCTGCACTCTGCTGCTACAGGAATAGAGAAAAATGCATTAGCAATGTCAATTGTAGCATACCACTTGGCTGCCTTTGACTCCAGTTCAAATTGCAGTTCTAGCATGTCAGGCACAGCAGCACTCAGTGGTGGTGTAACTTCATTCAGGCCACGACAGTCTACAGTTAGTCTCCACTCGTCACTAGACTTACGCACTGGCCAGATTGGGCTGTTAAAAGGTGAGCGAGTCTTACTGATCACACCCTGGCTTTCCAATTGACGGATCAGCTTCTGGATAGGAATCAAAGAGTCTCGATTGGTGCGATATTGCCGGCGATGCACCGTCGTGGTAGCAATTGGCACCTGCTGATCGTCAACCATCAGCAGTCCTACAACAGAAGGGTCATCTGAAAGACCAGGCAAATCAGACAGCTGTTCAATTTTCTCAGTGTCCACAGCTGCTATACCAAATGCCCACCTATACCCTTTTGGGTCCTTAAAATACCCTCTCCTGAGGTAGTCTATACCAAGGATGCACGGAGCATCTGGACCAGTCACAATGGGATGCTTTTGCCAGTTTTTTCCAGTTAGGCTCATTTCAGCCTCTACAACAGTCAGCTCCTGGGATCCCCCAGTCACTCCAACAATATTGATGGATTGCGTCCCTTTATAATTAGAAGGAATTATTGTGCACTGAGCACCAGTGTCCACTAAAGCTTTGTACTCCTGGGGTTGTGTTGTACCAGGCCATAGTATTTGTACAGTCCAATAAACTCTGTTATCCCTTTCCTCCACCTGGTTGGAGGCAGGGCACCTCTAATTCCTGTTTTGCACAGTCTCTGGGTGTGAATTAGAGGTTCCTTCAAGAGCATCAGAATCTCTTCTGCTCCTTTTGTAAACTGGAGCAGCCACCTTCCTAGGAGTTTTTCCTTTTATCTCACGTACTCGTTCCTGAAGTTCTGAGGTAGGCCTTCCATGCCACTTATTCATGTTTTCTCCCTGCTCATGTAGGAAGAACCACAGTGAACCTCTTTTTGTGGGCTGTCTCTGCCCTCTCTCTCGAGATTGGAAACACCTTCTCCTAACAGCTGAAACATAGGTTTGTGCAGGTCGTGAACGGTACGAGTCTTCTCTGAGCTCTTTGATTTCTTGCAACAGCTTTTCAAACCGGTCATCAGATTTTTCACACAGTTTCTCCACAGCGGATACACAAGCCCGTAGAGAACCAGCAAGGCTGTCCTCAAAGTACCGGAGCTGCTCAATCACTTCATTAATTTCTTGTATACCTCTAGCTGACCAGACCATTCCTGCCAATGACTTAGCATATGCAGGTGGTGCACTTTGTACAAATCTGCGCCACATAGATTTTGTACAATTGATTCTATCTGGGTCTGTCCCCTCTTGGCTGTTTGGTCCTAGATAGATGATCTCTCACACAGCTAATTCTCTCAGGAACTGGATACCTCTCTCCATAGTATTCCATTTCCCTAACTTGGATATACAATCTTCCTTGTAGGGAAATCTGACTTTCATAGCTGCCAGGAGTCGGGTCCAGAGAGTAGCGGCATTAGACTCTCTTGAAATTGCCCTATCAATGGTGGAATCTTTTGACAGAGATCCCAGCTGCCTGGCTTCACCACCTTCTAATTCAATTGTTTCTGCCCCATTGTCCCAGCATCGCAGCAGCCAGGTTAAAATATTCTCGCCTTCACGACGACTAAAGTCTTTTCGCAGATCTCTCAGCTCACCTGGAGAAAAGGACCGAGTGGTGGTCACTTCATCTCCACCCTGTCCTGATGATGATGCCTCTTGGGTTGATGTTGGCCCTGTGCCATCACCTGCTGCACGGGTAGTCTTTCTAGTGACTTTCTTACAACCAGCAACTGATGCTGATATGGGTTCACCATCATTTGATTCATTTTCAGAGTCTGAATGACTGTCACAGTGTTTGCTGTGGTTACAGCAGCAACAGTGCCCAGTGTGTCAAGACGTGGGGGCTGCCTTGTTAGCCTTTGAGGCTGGAGAAGTAACGTTATCTGCAGCGACCTTGGCAGAGGAGCTCTGCGGAGGAGCTGTATCTTCAGCCTGTGAAGCCGCGGCTGGGGGGGCAGTGGCTGCAGCAGCAGCTTTGGCTGTTTTGCCTTTTCTCGAGCGGCTAGGAGTGCTTTTTGCTAAAGCTTCCGAAGACGCACTGCAAATCTCAGGACTAAGAAGAGACGCAAACCTCCTATTGAACCTCATTTCTCTTAACAGTAACACAAACTGACACACATTCAGCAAACCAGATAACACCATCACAGTTCTATCAAAGCTCCAAGGATATTCAAAGTTCTCTAAAACATTTGCAAACTGTCCTAGTGAAATCACAAAAGTATTGTTAGTCAGCCTTTCTAAAGATTCGCTTGACCAATTAGCAAATATAGAGCCATTCTGCTCTTTAATCTCTCCTGGAGGTTTTTCAAGGTAAAGCAAAATCGAGTAGAAATTCATTAGCAGCTGCAGTATAATGAAATAAACCAATGCCAAACCACACAGAATCATCATGACCGCTGTCCAGTTTCTTGTTGTTATATAATGAATACTTCGATTCAGAAAGAAACACCAACACAGATATGGGATCAGCGAGCACAATGTAGAAAATAACTGATACAACTTTTGCCATAACATCTTTAAATCAATGTAATTCACTTTGCCTTAATACCACTAAATAATATCTGAAGCAAACAGACGCGCGAGTATCACAACTCTATGAGTTGGCACCGTGCCAAGAAAATTGAAAGGTATGTCAGAGCAGTAGAAAAGCCAAAAATCTCCAAATTTACCCCTTTCTCTTGCCCCACGTTGGGCGCCAATTATCTGTCGAGGGTTAAGATTGCGGGGTGACAATCAAACCCTGGCAGATGTATTGTTAACCTCCTCTCCCCCCCACTTCCCCCTTTTGCCCCTCCCTCTCCCCCCTTCCCACTCAGGACAGGCGATCGGGAGGGAAAGAAGGACAGAGAGAAGAGAGTTGGAAAAGTTAAAGATGTTTTACTAACGCTACTGATAAGAATAGAGAAAATAATACAAAATATACAAAACCAATCTTGAAAGTCTCAGCAACTGCAGAGCCAGCACCCAAAGTCCTGGATTAGACTCTGTAGCCAACCGGAGCTGGATTCAGTCTCTCACTAGGCGTCAGTTCGCAGGGATGACCAGCAAGGTCCTCTCCTAATGTCAGCCATGAGGAAAAAAAAGGGAAAAAGGCAAAAAGGGACGAGATCCTCGTGATCTCCCACTTTTATATGAAGTATTCACGTGAATGGAATGTTATACACCGTTGGTCAGTCTCTCGGACATCAGTTTCTCGTTGTCCCTCTCGCGAGATGTCCATCCGTGCTTATCAATAAGTTTGCATTCCATTGCTAGGTTTAACCAAAACATGTGTTGGGTTCTCCAGGAAAATGCAGCTAACGTGAAGGCTTTAGCTGACAGGCAAAAATTCACTAAAAGAGAAACTTGTTTTTTAACAAAACCAGGACAATGTCAAACCTTAACTTTACCATGGCAATCTTATTAATGTACTGTTCTAGTTTGCCTAAACCACTTATTAATAGATTCAGAACAATCAAACAAGTTAATACAACACAACCATAATCACAGTATCACAGTATCACAGTATCACAGTATGTTTGGGATTGGAAGGGACCTCAAAAGATCATCTAGTCCAATCGCCCTGCTGGAGCAGGAACGCCTAGGTGAGGTCGCACAGGAATGTCTCCAGGCGGGCTTTGAATGTCTCCAGGGAAGGAGACTCCACAACCTCCCTGGGCAGCCTGTTCCAGTGCTCTGTTACCCTCACTGAGAAGAAGTTCTTTCTCAAATTTAAGTGGAACCGCTTGTGTTCCAGCTTGATCCCATTGCCCCTTGTCCTATCATTGTTTGCCACTGAGAAGAGCCTGGCTCCATCCTCGTGGCACTCACCCTTTATATATTTATAAACATTAATAAGGTCACCCCTCAGTCTCCTCTTCTCCAAACTAAAGAGACCCAACTCCCTCAGCCTTTCTTCATAAGGGAGGTGCTCCACTCCCTTAATCATCTTTGTAGCCCTACGCTGGACCCTCTCCAGCAGTTCCCTGTCCTTCTTGAACTGAGGGGCCCAGAACTGGACACAATATTCCAGATGGGGTCTCAACAGGGTGGAGTAGAGGGGAAGGAGGACCTCTCTCGATCTACTGACCACCCCCCTTGTAATACACCCAAGGATGCCATTAGCCTTCCTGGCCACAAGGGCACAGTGCTGGCTCATGGTCATCCTGTTGTCCACCAGGACCCCCAGGTCCCTTTCCCCTACACTGCTCTCTAATAGGTCATTCCCCAACCTATACTGGAACTTGGGATTGTTCCTGCCCAGATGCAGGACTCTACACTTTCCCTTGTTAAATTCCATCAGGTTATCCCCCGCCCAACTCTCCAGCCTGTCCAGGTCCCGCTGGATGGCAGCACAGCCTTTTGGCGTGTCAGCCACTCCTCCCAGTTTAGTGTCATCAGCAAACTTGCTGATAGTACACTCAATTCCCTCGTCTAAATAATTAATGAATATATTGAATAATATTGGCCCCAGTACTGACCCCTGAGGCACTCCACTAGATACTGGCCTCCAACTGGACTCCGCACCATTGACCACCACTCTCTGGCTTCTCTCTTTAAGCCGGTTTCCAACCCACCTCACTACTCTATTGTCTAGACCACACCTCCTCAATTTAGCTGTGAGGATGCTGTGAGGGACTGTGTCAAAGGCTTTACTGAAGTCAAGGTAGACCACATCCACCGCTCTGCCATCATCCATCCACCTTGTTACATTCTCATAAAAGGCTATGAGGTTGGTCAAGCATGACTTACCCTTGGTAAAGCCATGCTGACTGTCCCTAATCCTAATGTTAAAAGTAGAATATTTGTAACTGCGTGTTTTGTGGATTTTGTAGGAATGTCTCATAATTTTACCTCATTTTTGCATTGACTATTTAAGTATAATATCACCCTTTTGGCTCTCCTGCTGATTGTTCAAATTGCCATTCTCCACAGAAGGTACAGCACCTGCTTGCTAATAGGCTTCTAGACCACCAGGTCTGTGAGCATCTATAACACTGAATTAGGATCCATGGTTTACATCTGAAACAGTCCTCACAACTTATCTCCCTCCTGTCCAGCTGCATCCACTGAATCTTTGTTGTCTTTGTTCAGCCATGGCTTGACCCATTTCGTGGGAATCCACTTCAGTTCTTGGCCTGTAATGACACAAACATAACCTTTTCCCCAGGTTATCAATTGATGTGGCTTTTTCCACTGACTAGTGATTTGACCATAACTAATGTAGGTTCTTTCTGATTTAGCACGGTTTTGGGTCATACTTGCAAAGTATTTCATCACATACAATGGTTTTGACAACTGGTTTTGTGGTGTTTCCCCTACTTTCCCCCCCTTTTTTTTAAAACCAACAAAGAAAGAAAGTTTGGAATCACATACGTGCATTGCATCTTGACTACGTACTCAAAATCACAAATCAAATTTAGAGGTTCCTCCTTAAAAAGCTCTAAGTAATGTAAAGCTGTGCCAAGTTCTGCTAATTGGGTTGAACCTTCAATAGTTTTTACAGAATGATGCCAATCGTTATCTTCACACCAAACTACTACAGCTTTATGAGACTTCCCAGAACCATCAACAAAAACTGTGCAAGTATGTAGGATCAGACCAAATACAAATATGGCCTATGACCTGATGTTAAAGACTTGCAGGTTCTGCAAAAATTTACATTTATGCATGCCAAAAGCCGTGCTGTTAAGAAAATCAGCTAGTGCAATTTACAAAGACATAGATTACAAATAAAAAAAAAATCATAATTATATTTCACAACTGGTACATATATGACAAAAGGATCATGGCCTATTAAGACTTAAATTCATTCCCTGCATTTTCTTGATCAGAGTGACAATTGATATATCAGCCTGTTAGCAATCTCATCATACTGTCTCATACTAGCCACAGGTTGTTTCTATGTTGTAGCTATAAATAGACAAATCTGCAAGTCCAATCGAATGCAGTCAGCCTGTAAGGTTTTCATAAATTTATTCCTCAAAGTTTCTAACTCCATTTTGGCTGTCATCTTTATTGGATATTGTTTTCCCTTACCGGATCGAAGTCCTGTTTCAGATCTATCAGTGTAGTATTTGCTTTATCGAAACATTGGCTGTTAATACTAGTGGAAATACAGCATTTGAAATTTCCTTGGAGATTTCTCACTTGCAGCAAGCAGATCTGCGCCATACAAGCAGCTTCTTGTGGGACATGCAACTAAACAGAGTTCTCAGAAAACGTTATTTGAGCTTACAATTTACTTAACAAATCCTGACCCAAGAGAGGTATAGAGCTTTATGGCAAATACAAGAATTCATGTATTAAAACTTTGTTCCAAATTTGGCATTCTATTGATTTCAAAAAACAGCCTCTCTTTCATTCTCTTCCATGATCTCAAAAACTAGCATGGTGAATTTACTAAGAAGTCTCTTACAACCAGTTACCACAGAATAAGTGTATTAAAAAAAAAAAAAATTTGTTTAATTTCCCAGCTTCATTAGAACTATGGACCCACTGGCAATGCCTTTAAATTTCATCCCTCAGACTCCTTGATGCAGTATTACAGTTCTCTAGCAATAGCATTGCTTGGAGGGAGAATAAAACCTCCCTCTCGCCCCCATCTGGGATGACAAGACATCCAGCCCAGCATGAAAACAGATCGGTTCGAACTCCACATTAAACCAACCTGGCTGCACTCCACACCCAAATCAGTACCAGTCTGACCCAGAGAAGCATTGAGCACTCTGACCTCCAAAAGCTGACCAGTATGAAAAGACTGACTTCAGCAAGGAGGTAAAATTATGAGCTCTTTCCCCAGATGTGCCAAAACCTAGGAACAAGACAGAAGGAAAAAGAAACATCACCAGCAACCCCTGATTCAAAGCTGAGAAAGCAACACAGTGCCACAACAAGGATGGATGACAATACTCCAGGAAAAAAAAAGACAGAGCAGGGGGAATAAAGCCCCCCTTTCTCCACTTAGCAGCGGGCAACCAGGTTTTTCCATTTTTTTTTTCTTCTTTCTCTTCTTGCTGCAGTTCAGATATAGCCAAGGCCACGCAGCTGGCGTAACTGCTGGTACGAAGTGGGAGGCTCTGGCAAACTCCTCGGTTACAATGAGCTGAGTTTTATATACCATTCCAATTAGCTCAACAGTTGTTACATTCCTCAGCCCCATTTACCTTCCACAATTTACAGATGTCAAATACAGTATATTAAACATCAATCCATTATTCCATTTTCCTAGATCCAAATCAGTTCACATTCCAGCAACTTTTAAATACAACTTCATAAAATACCAAGTTCACATCCCTCATAGCATTTAGGTGTTTGTTTGTTTCTTTTTTTTTTTTTTTTCAGTGCAAAGCAGAGTTTAACATTTTAAATTATTTTCTGGTCTCAAAATTACTAGATGACAATATAAGCAATTACTCTAATGCGCAAGGATGCATCCTAAGGGGGAGCAATTTGGAATTTCAGCAGTGACATTTTAGCAGTGGAACAGGTTCCCATTTTGTAATTATCTCCCCAAACAAAATTTGTTTGGTACCAAATACAAATATGCAAATTAAAATACTGAGCTCAGATATGAAAACCAAATACCAAGTTCAAATATGCAGGTGGATCACAGTTACACTAATTTAAGACAATCTCTCAATTTTTGCATTGCACCTTTGAACTGCTTACTGCTCAGCCAGGTGGAGGCACCACTGGGTCTCCCTGACAAAACAGGTCAGTGCGCGCTGGAGCCCCATCGGCACCTGCACCCCCGCTGCCGCAGCAAGCTGGATCGGGCAAGGCTTTTATTAGTGTCTCATCTGGTGCGCTACAACTGTTATCCCAAAATCAGGATTCTTTACTTGGTGTGCATACAAAAGAGCCAAATCCAGCACATTGAGATGAGACAGAGCCTATCACAGAGTTGCGCAAGTCTGGATACCGAAATAAAGCTAGCGTGCTAGAAAGAGAAATAACAGCTACTACACTCAAAATTTTACCATCACATTCACGCAGTAATGAACTAAATGACTCACGATCTTCTGTATTATCACAAAACGCACTTTTTGAGTCCATGGATTCTCATGATTTAACAGACTGTGAACTTATAGTACAATATAACAAAGACCTACTAAAATTGCAACATGCTTAAACAGATACCCACAAAGAAAACAGGTTAATAAGGAAAGCATCTTGCAGACTTTAACAAGTTTTCTGACCTGTGTGTTATCAGTTAAGTCTCTCTCAGCTTGTTCAAGTTCAAATCGCCCTGCCTGTAAAACTGTCTGAAAAGATTTAATGATTTATTGTCAGAGTGCTTTCCTATGTTTTAAAACACCTCCCAATACTGATTTCTTAGGAACACAACTGAAAACGATCATTCCTGATCCCATCTTGCAAGTAAAAACCTTGAGAAGAGGAGTGAGGGGGGAAGCAGAGGGCTGCTTGCAGCATGAGTGGGAAAAGCGGGGAGAAGGTTTTGTGGCGCACTTAAAAACAACTAGTAAAACAATTAACTCACATTCCTGACAAGCTGCTTGATTTTCAGAGAGGCAATACACAGGAGCACATAATATGTACTGTAAAACTCGCAAATAACATGCTGATAGCAAACATTAGCATTCTCTACTGCTAATTTCAACACCAGTGCTTCCTTAACTTCTAAGTTTTCAACCTGCTTATTGATGGTCTCTTGAAGATGGTCAATAAATTGCATGTAATTCTCATTGGGACCCTGATTAATAGTTGGAAATGATTTGGCTGCTTTGTTGGTTTCAGGCATCTTTATCATAGCTTAATAAGCAAGGTCTGCTGACTGCCTCAGGATTTCAGAAACTAATCACACCTGTAATTGCGGTGCGCCAATTAGTGTCTCTTCCAAGAGCTGGGGGATACCCGCCGCTTTCAACGGATCCCCATCTTTCTGACCTAAATGATCTATAGCTGTTACATTGCATAGGTCTAATTTTGCTTGAGTCTTTCATGGTTTTTATCTGATCACAGGGCAACATGTACACATACTCCTTTTCCTGTTAACTTTTGAAGAAAATGCTGCAAACCCCCATTCTCATCCAAGTCATCAGATAATGTGGACTAGAATGGTGCTGGAGAAACATTAGTAACAGGGGCGTTCAGAACAGTGCACATTCTCGCCAATAGTTTCTAGCATCATAATTATTAGTATAACCTGAGTCCCCAGGTGCATCCCCTTTCCCGTCGTGAACAGCATCATCACATTGCCGACTACTGGATTCACTCACTGTTAGCTGATCTAATCCTTCACGCAGTTCTTTTGCCCAGTTCTTATCCGGCGACTCCTTCTGCTCTCTCATGGAAGCTGGAGGGTTAAAAGCTGGTAAAGGCGGATACAAATTGGTAAAAGGACTGATAGTACACTTGTTTATGAGTTTAGCATTCTCAGCTTTCACAGGTTCTTTAGGCAAGTTGTGTGACTCCAATCCTTGCTATTCTCATCAGAGTTGGGTAATAGTGTAGCAGGACACCCGCTCGGCATTTTTCCTCCCCCTGCCCCGGACTGCTGAACCCTCGGGGGTGCTGAAGGCACAGCAGGGGCTGGAGTAGGGAAGGTATCAAAGACACAAACTGGGTAAACTTCACAGCGATTTTCAGGATTCTTATCAGGCTGGAACGCTACAAAAATTCCAGCAGCAACAGAGCATTCAGGCTTAAGATCTTTTAAGGTGGTAATTATAAGCTTCCATGTAGTTACTAATGATTTAGCTTCTTTATCTCCATTGCTGACCATATCCCATAATTTCTGCCCTATATCGTCCCAAAGTTCAAGTTTAAAAGCCTTCTTGGTTTCTGCCAGGTAGCCGTTAGTTCTACACCAAACTAACAGTCTACGTATGTTACTTTCTTCATATTTAAGTTCTCTCACAGAGAAAATATCAGGAGGAGCTTCACTCTTCCCTCCTCCTGCCCCAGCTGCTCACCTTTTCCGGTGATTTCTTCGACAAAATTGTCTGCGGAACGTCCATACGCCTCCACCCGGTTCTCAGTCCAGCTGATCCGCCTCCAGCTGGGCCACTCCAGGCTTTTCCCCAATCGTACTGATACGCCGTTCAGAGTATCATGTCAGGGTCACCATTGGTTGGAGTGATAACGGACTCAGCATTCCGATTCAATGTGAATCACGCAAAGCCATTTGTTACAGAAACAAGCCTCCTTATATATGCAACTATTCTCTGATCGCGCGTCCACGCTCCAAGCATCTATGTTCACGAGCTGTCCACGCACCGAAGTCTCACTGCTGATAGGTCCATTGATTTACGTCATGTTGAGGCCTTGTTATTGTAGAACTGATTCTCTCCCACAGCAGGTCCTGTTTTCAGCTTTCCAAGTTGACCTTGAAATTCCTTTAGGCCTGGCTAGTTCAGTAATCAATCTCCGTCTAACAGAAACCCCTCCACAGTTGCAGATTCTTATACTGTAGCTACAGGCTGTTTCCAGTCTGCCAGGGTTTCACATGCTTTCTTCCATCAGAATGCTGCTGCCTTAAAAAAGATGTTTGGTCTCACTCTCGAGCAAGTGAGAGACATAGTGCGCTCTTGCCCGGAATGTCAAGGCGTGATTACAAGCTCGCCCTCCCTTGGAGTTATCCCTCACGGACTCTCAGCTAATGACATTTGGCAGTCTGATGTTACACGTTTCATCCTTTGGCCGTTTGAAATATGTATATGTTTCAGGTATGCTTTGTGCATCTGCGCATACAAGTGAGTAAAGCAGAGATGTTCAGTGTCACTGGACCCACTATTTTGCTATGCTGGGAGTGCCACAACAGATTAAAACTGACAACGGTCCTGGATACACTGCTAGATCCACGCAATATTTTTTACAGCAATGGGGTATTTCGCATGTCACAGGTATTTCACATTCTCCCACTGGACAGACTGTCATTGAACGAGTACATTCCACACTGAAACAGATGTTATTAAAACCAAAAAGGGGGAATATGATGCCTCAGGAACAATTAGACAATGCAATATATGCTTTAAATTTTTTGATTTGTACAGTGCCTCCCTCCTCTATCACAGCAGTGGAAAAACATTTCCGTGTTCCAGATTCACTGTCTCAGAGACCAAAGGTTTTATACCGGGATCCCCTGCACAACAGTCAGTGGCAAGGGCCTGTAGAACTAATCACCTGGGGGAGGGGGTATGCTTGTGTTCTTCTTCCAACAGGACCAAAGTGGTTTCCTGCGAACTATGTTAAACCTTTCTATGAGTTGGACAAACATGATGCAGGACTCAGTACCAAAGATGCAGCATCTGTCCCTGCAGCAGAGGGCAACAAAGAAACAGAAGAGACCAAAGGAAGAGTCACTAGCATATCAGAATGATACAGATTTACATTATTTGGACTAGGGACTAACTGGTGAAAAAAATTTCAATGCATTTGTTTTCCTTATTAGTATGGCTAACCAACTTTCTCCAATATTTGTTAATAACTGTAATTGCTGTAATTTGTATTATTCTGTTCTATTGTAGGTTGATTTGTAATGATAATGTATAACAGGAAAATGACACATAAATGACACATTAGGTATGATGATCCACAGTGGGCATTCGAACTCACCAACAGAATGCCCCCTTTTGACTTTGGAGACAAGGGGTGACTGCACCACCACTCCAGAGTAGTTTGTCAGATGACTGTGGTCACAGGCTGGATTGTGAGGCAGTACACATTCCCCTGAAATCTGGAGCTTTCAATGAGGAGATTGATGGCTCTTTAGTACCTTCTGTGCCCCACTGTGCCTGTCCCCACATATATACACCTAGAATGGTACCAAGGTGTTGTCAATCAGATTCACCTCTACCAACTGGTGGGTCAGGAGGGGTGGGACCTTCAGTCAGTTGACAGGGTCCTTAACAAAGGAGGTGCCCAGACTAGCTGAGAAGCTTCTGGATTATGTTGTAATGCCCACAGCCACATCTGGCCAAACAATGAAACGCCGAAGACCCCCTTTGAGTGGTCTTCTCAGAGCTGCTGGTCTGTAAACTGGAGTGCTTTCCTTAGACAGGAACACCATCTAAGGAAACTTCCTGGGATTAATGACACCTCACTTCTTTATTTGAGTGAGTGACTATTTCTTGTGAGTACCCTGAAGTAAAAGGCTTCTAGTTTTGTTTCTTGTGAGTGACTACATGCACGTTGTGGATCCTCATTATTCTTATGATATTGTATTTAAATAATCTCCTTAGCTGATATCTGAATGTGTATTTTCTGTTATCGGAGTGCTAAATATGTCTAATACCATTTGTCCTGGTATTGTTAAAAAACAAGTTTCTCTTTTAGTGAATTTTGCCTGGCAGCTAAAGCCTTCATATTAGCTGCATTTTCCTGGAGAACCAGATACATGTTTTGGTAAACCTAGCAATGGAATGCAAACTTATTGATAAGCACGGATGAACATCTCGTGAGAGGGGCAACGAGAAACCGGTGACCAAGAAACTGACCAACTATGTATAACATTCCATTCACGTGAATACGTCATATAAAGTGGGAGATCAGGAGGATCTTGTCCCTCTTTTCCTTTTCCCTTCTGCTTATGACCGACATTAGGAGAGGACCTTGCTAGTTGTCCCTGCGAACTGAGGCCTAGTGAGAGACTGAATCCAGCTCCGGTTGGCTGCAGAGTCCAATCCAGGACTTCGGATGCTGGCTCTGCAGTTGCTGAGACTTTCAAGATTGCTTTTGTATATTTTGTATTATTTTCTCTATTCTTATTAGTAGCGTTAGTAAAACCTTTTTAATTTTTCCAACTCTCTTCTCTCTGTCCTTCTTTCCCTCCCGATCACCTGTCCTTACTGGGAAGGGGGGAGAGGGAGGGGCAAAATGGGGAAGTGGGGGGGAGAGGAGGCTAAAAATACATCTGCCAGGGTTTTATTGTCACCCCGCAATCTAACCCTCAACACCACTGAAATTGAATTATGGTGTTTATGAGTGATATGAAGTAAAATAACAGTCTTAGCTAATGTGCAAGGCCTGATTTAGGATTTAGCCAGTACCCTGCAAAATAATTACACAGTTTGTAAGAATTAGGACTGTAAGACAAAATGGCTAACATTATCTAATAGCATAAAGTGATTAGATCCTAAAACTTCATTTTCAGCTCTCAATCTGCATATATGGGTTTCTGTGGGAACTGGATATGCTTGTGTGATGTTTTTTCTTGTAGTCCTTCAAATAATCTGGAGAATGATACAGAATGCAAAGAAGAACAAAGCCGGGTCCTTACTGTGCTCATTGAGAACCTGATGTTTAAAACAAAAAAGGGGGAAATGTTGGAAAGTAAAATGTGAGAAAGCAAGATGTGTGGTTCCAGCCACCTGTATGATAAAGGAAGAGCAACACTAACATGACCATCTGGATGGTCAAAGGCATAATACTAACATAATAATATATAAAGGGCCTTGGACAGATTATTTTGAAGTGAGTTTCTCATAATTATAAAAAGTTATAGCCCAGACTTGCAAGAATGGTATCTCAGGCCGGATAACCGCCCCCAAGTGTATGTGATGTGTGAATGTCCTTGGGCCTGGTCTGTGAATGAGTGGGAACATAACTGAAACAAAGATAACATGAGTGTGGTGTGTTTTTAATAACAATTACTGGAAAAACATGTAACATCTTAGTCCAGGCCCCTATCTGTAAATCCTATTAATTGTCAGTGGCTAATAAAGAGAGGGTCTCAGCCTGGCTCAGCTCTCTGCTTGACCCGGCTCTGCGCTCCTTCCTGAACAAGATCTCTGACTGTACATGCATCTCTGTCTGCATCCCAGTATGCGTTGTCCCTAATCGCCTCAGCAGGGAGAAGAGCTCTTGAGACCCTTCCTGTGCTGTGTTTATGTAGCCAGTGTCATGATCTTGCTGGAAGGCATAGTGTCCTGTTTTTTTTAAAAACAAGACAAGTTTCTCTTTTAGTGAATTTTCCTTTCAGCTAAAGTCTTCTTAGTAACTGAACTTTTCTAAAGTAGGATACATGTTTTGGTAGACATAGCAATGGAATGCAAGGTCACTAATAAGGATGCACGTCCCGTAAGTGAGAGGGGCAAGAAGGAGGGAACTGAACAGGTGACTAAAACTGACCAATTAAATATTCCATCCCATTCACGTGATACTTTATATAAAAGTGGGAGATCACAAGGATCTCGTCCCTTTTTTCGCTCTTTGATTATGGCCGGCATTTGGGAAGGACCCTGCGAGTTGTCCCTGTGAACTGAGGCCTAGTGACAGACTGAATCCAGTTCCAGTTTGCTGCAGAGACCAGCCCAGGACTTCCGGGTGCCTGCTGCTGCTGCCGGAGCAGTTCTTTGCCAGGATTTTCAAGATCAGTTTTGTATATTTTGTATTATTTTATCTGTTTTATTAAGCAGCATTAGTAAAACACTTTTAATTTTTTCCAACTCTCTCTCTCTCTGTCCTTCTTTGCCTTCCAGTCGCCTGTATTTAGTGGGGAGGGAGGGCTAAGGGGGCTGGGGGGAAGAAGAGGGGGTTAACAAAGCATCTGCCACAGTTTATTTTCCCCCTGCAATCAAACCGTGACACATAGTCAGCTATGGACTGCTAAATATAATCTAGACCTCCATGGCTGCATCCTGTGGTGTATTCCGCTCACTGTGTTCAGAGTTTCCAAATCATGGGCCGGCTTACATAGCACCTGATCTGCTAGCAACAAATGGGATGGACCTGTCTCAAAAGGGAAAAAGATCCTGGAGCAGGAGTTAGCAGGAACTATTGAGAGGGCTTCAAACTAGCTTTGAAGGGGGAGGAAACCAGGTGTGGCAGAGACACATCCAAGGGTGACAGGCTGGCATCTGAGGGTAGTGCTAACGGGGCCCTTTGGTCTGGAATCAATGGCTCAGCTGAAGTGCATCTATACAAATGCACGCAGCATGGGCAACAAGCAGGAGGAACTGGAAGCCCTTGTGAGGCAGAAAAACTGTGAAACATGGTGCGATGACTCTCATAACTGGAGCACTGCAGTGGATGGCTATAAACTCTTCAGAAGGGATAGGCAAGGAAGGAGAAGAGATGGGGTAGCCATGTGTGTTAGGAAAGGTTTTGACTGTGTGGAATTTGAAGAGGGTAATTATAGGGTTGAGTGTCTATGGGTGAGAATCAAGGGGAAGGGCAACAAGGCGGACATCCTGGTTGGGGTCTGTTACAGACCACCCAACCAGGATGAAGAGGCAGATGAAATATTTTGCAGGCAGCTGGGAGAAGTCTCCTGATCACTAGCCCTTGTTCTTATGGGGGACTTCAACCTACCAGATGTCTGCTGGAAATACAACGCAGCAGAGAGGAAGCAGTCTAGGAGGTTCCTTCAGTGCATGGAAGACAACTTCCTGACACAGCTGGTTAGTGAGCCTACCAGGGATGGAACCCCAATGGATCTGTTTTTTGTTAACAGAAAAGGACTCATGGGAAATGTGTCAGTTGGAGATTGCCTTGGGTATAGTGATCATGAAATGATTGAGTTCACTATCCTTGGAGAAGTTAGGAGGGTGGTCAGCAGAACTGCCACTTTGGACTTCTGAAGGGCAGACTTTGACCTCTTCAGAAGGCTGGTTGGCAGAGTCCCTTGGGAGGCAGTCCTGAAGGACAAAGGAGTCCAGGAAGGCTGGTCTCTCTTCAAGAAGGTAATCTTAGAGGTTCAGGAGCAGACCATCCCCATGTGCCGGAAGGCAAGCCAGCAAGGAAGAAGGCCGGCCTGGCTGAATAGAGAGCTGTGTCTGGAACATAGGAATAAAAAGAGAATTTATAACCTTTGGAAGGAGGGGCAGGCCACTCAAGAGGAATACAAGAATTCTGTGAGGTTGTGCAGGGAGAAAAATAGGAGGGCCAAAGATGAACTAGAGCTGAACCTGGCTACTGCTGTGAAAGGCAATAAGAAATGTTTCTATAAATATATTAGCAACAAGAGGAGGGTTAAGGAGAATCTCCATCCCCTGATGGATGCAGAGGGAAATATAGTGACAGAAGATGAGGGAAAGGCTAAGGTATTAAATGCCTTCTTTGCCTCAGTCTTTAATAGTCAGAACAGTTGTGCTCCAGGTACCCAGCCCCCTGAGACAGAAGAAAGGGATGGGGAGCAGAATGAAGCCCCATTAATCCAAGGGGAAATGGTTAGAAACCTGCTACACCACTTGGACATGCACAAGTCTATTGGGTCAGATGGGATCCATCCAAAGGGTCTGAGGGAGCTGGTGGAGGTGATCACTAAACCACTTTCCATTTTCGGTCAGCAATCTTAGCTAACTGGGGAAGTCCTGGTTGACTGGAAGTTGGCAAACGTGACACCCATCTACAAGAAGGGCCGGAAGGACGATCTGGGGAACTACAGACCTGTCAGTCTTACCTCAGTGCTGGGTGAGGTCATGGAGCAGATGATACTGAGTGATATCACATGGCACATTCAAGAGAACCGTATTATCAGGTCCAGTCAACATGGGTTTATGAAAGGCAGGTCCTGTTTGACCAACCTGATCTCCTTCTATGACAAGGTGACCCAACTAGTAGATGAGGGAAAGGCTGTGAATGTTGTGTACTCAGACTTCTGTAAGGCCTTTGACACTGTATCCCACAGCATTCTCCTGGAGAAGTTGGCAGCTCGTGGCCTGGATGGGTATATTCTGCAATGAATAAAGAACTGGCTGGAGGGCCAGGCCCAAAGAGTTGTGGTCAATGGAGCCAAATCCAGTTGGCAGCCGGTCATGAGTGGTGTCTCCCAGGGCTCAGTACTGGGGCCAGTTCTGTTTAATCTCTTTATCAATGATCTGGATGAAGGTATTGAGTAAGTTTGCAGATGACACCAAATTGGGTGGGAGTGTTGATCTGCTGGAGGGTAGGATGGCCATACAGAGGGTTCTGGACCAGCTGGATCGTTGGACTGAGGCCAACTGTATGAAGTTTAACAAGACCAAATGCCGGGTCCTGCACTTGGGTCATAACAAGCCCAGGCAACACTACAGGCTCAGAGAAGAGTGGCTGGAAAGCTACCTGGCAGAGAGTGATCTGGGCGTGTTGAATGACAGTCAGCTGAATATGACCCAGCAGTGTGCCCAGGTGGCCAAAAAGGCCAACAGCATCCTGGCTTTTATCAGGAATAGTGTGGCCAGCAGGACTAGAGAAGTGATTGTCCCCTGTACTCGGCACTTGTGAGACCGCACCTTGAATACTGTGTTCAGTTTTGGGCCCCTCATCATAAGAAGGTCATTGAAGTACTAGAGAGAGTGAAGAGGAGGGCAACGAAGCTGGTGAGGGGCCTGGAGCACAAGTCTTATGAGGAGCAGTTGAGGGGACTGGGGCTGTTCAGCCATGAGAAAAGTAGGCTGAGGTAAGACCTTATCACTCTGTACAACTACCTGAAAGGAGGTTGTAGCATGGAGGGTGTTGGCCTCTTCTCCCAAGTAGTAAGTGATAGAACAAAAGGAAATGGCCTCAAGTTGTGCCAGGGGAGGTTTAGATTGGACATTAGGAAAAAAGTCTTCATGGAAAGGATTGTCAGGCATCGGAAAAGTCTGCCCAGGGAAGTGGTGGAATCACCATCTCTGGAGGTGTTTAAAACGCATTTAGATGAGGTTCTTAGGGACATGGTTTAGTGCTAAAGTTAGGTTATGGTTGGACTTGATAATCCTGAGGGTCTTTTCCAACTGAAATGAGTCTATGATTCTATGTTTTAAGCTTTAGCTTGATAAAATAAACCAAATTTACACCTGCAACCTGAGAAATGCTACATTTTTTTCCAGGCTCCGGGGTGTGGTAGAATTCCCAGGGCAGGTTTAGATGTCGTCAGTTGGCTACACAGCATCCCTTCCTTAAATGTCAAGGCCTTAGCTGACAGTGTTTGTATAGGCTGTGAAGTTTGTGGAGAGAACTTATCCTCAGCAAATGTTTAGCCAGAGCCTCTCTGAAAAACAACAGGAAAGTGGGGAACAAATATAAGATTCAGTGATTGCCCTGATTTGTCAAACTCTCCAAAGATCCATGGCAATAACTGAGGCCAAAACATCTTTAGTCAGCCCCCAAGGTTTTTGTAAGCTCTGCCTGCCCTCATCCCAGACCTCACAATTCCTAAATAGAACCGGCAGAGTGTTTGGGGAAAAGCTGTGATTTTCTCTGAGAAATCAACCATTGTGTGGGAGCCCTAAAAATGGTGCCATGGTATGTACACACTATGGTTTTGTTTGTTCAAGCATTCTTGCTCATAGAAATAGTAAAAACTAAGTCCTCATTGTACATGTACATAGGATGAATATTCTGAGTTTCAGTCTGTTCTGTTCTCTTTCCCATTAATAACTAGGGTAATCTTCTTTCAAACTCAAAATGTCATGACTCTAAAGCTAGGAAGATATTACATGCTTAAGAAGATGTATTCAACTTTTGGTGTATATACTTTATACATAAAGTAAAATATTTAAAAGCTAATTTTTACTTGTTCGGTCTAACAGAATTAGAAAGCAGGTAGGGTTTTTTTGTTGCTGTTGGCTTTTTGTTGTTTTGTTTGTTTGTTTTTTTCAAAGTATTGCTTTACTTTTTTTTTTCTCCCTAAGATCTTAATAGCAAAAATGACGTCCTTTGTGGCCTACTTCCCATTTTCAAATTAAACTATATGACACAGGGATTTCGTTTTCTTTATTCTATTATTCTTATTTTTGGTTGATTATATCTGTGTCCTACCATATTCAAAACTGAGTTATATATTTCCATGGGGAGACAGAGCAGGAAGGAAATTACTTGTTGTAACCATCATTCTCACTATGATATAAACACTTCTGTGAGAGGATGGTTATCTAAAAATAATTGAATTCTCCATTTACCTTATCTCCACTGGAAACTTGTTCCTGTCAAGAGGGATGCTTGGTCTCCAGATCTTGTGTATCTTTGCCCAGGCTTTATGCATGGCATGAGATAACAGTAAGTACTAACTCAGTAGATTCTAGATCAAAATCTAGTACTATGCTGTGATCATTAGCATAGTTTGCTGAAAATATTACCTGAAGCATATATTTTTCAGCTTTTAGTCTTTGTTGTATTTGCCTGCTTGGCAGTTTCATATTAGGACAGTTAGTTCTAAAAATAAGTATTTTAAAGTATAGTTTTGGGAGCTGAAGTTGACAAATAGATATTAGATTCACTTACTGCCAAAATTTCAGTACTATTTATATTGGTAACTGCCAGTTTAAAAGAAAAACTCCACTTAACAGGGATGTAGGAAACTCTCAACTTATCCAAATACTGCATGTTTACAATTCAAACATTTCATTTTTATGTTTCAGATTGAAAGTAACGATCAATACTTTAAAAAGGATATACTTAAAGTCAGATTCCTAAACACCTACAAAGGATGCTTAAAGGCCACTTAGAAATCTGAAACCAGGTTAATTTTGTGTAGGGAGCTAATTTGAGGCAACTAGATGTGAAACTATTAGAAATTGTTGCTCATTTGGCCAATATGAATTGTGGAAAAGATTAAGGGCAAGTGCTAGATGGCTTCCTAGCCAAGGAGATCATTCTAGATTCTGGAAATACACACAGGCTGTCAAATGCATTAAGGAAACAAGTTTTTTCTCCCAGGCAAAAATGAACAAGAGCTTCAAAATGAGATTAATAACAAGAATTTTAAAAGTATTCTGAAATAATATAAGATTTTTATATATAAACGCAATTTTCTATAGTTAATTTCATAATTCAGCAGAACAAATTTGCACCTTCTCAATGTCTTACTCTCTTTTCTAAGCAACTCTTTCTAAATATTGGTTTTTTATGTTCCAAATTGTCTTTGCATGTGACATTTCATTTTTTTATCCTGCTTATGGCAACAATGTAATAAAGTTCAAGTGCTTAAGCAAACGTCTTCATTTATTAAGTGTAGAGAGATTATACTGCTCCAATGATAGCTTTTCTCTGTTGTAACTAATGAGTATGATAGGGGATGCACTGATTCCCAGACCTCAGAGATACGGTAAAAATATTCAGATTGAAAAATATAGTCATACACATTAATAGAAAAGCTGCCTGTATGAATCGCTGTCTCAGCCTAGGCTTTGCCAACACAAACAATTTAAGAAGTATATCAAAGTTAAGGACATGTATTGAAAGTGTGATCCACTCTTCATATGAGATCAAAATGTGGTAGTGGACACTTTCCATGTTGGGCTGCTTATAATTATGCACAATTTCACCCATTCAGACCAAAGTTTTCTATGATGAGAATTTAGATGAGGTTATGATCACCCATATGTTTTATTTTGGTTTGGGTTTTTTTTCTGTTGTTATTGTTGTGGCTATTTTATTATGCCCCTCCCTCCCCTTTTTTTTTTAATTTGTGGAATTTTCAACCAAAACAATTCAGCCATTTCCAAGAATAACATCAGAGTAAATACACTGTTCATTCACTATAAAATTCTCAGAGCCATTCAATACAAATATCTTGTGTTTTTATGCTTTAGAACCAGAACCAAAATTTGATGGAAGGATCACCTTGCTGTCAGGGATGTGATTTTACCATCTCTATGAGAATCTAGCCAAGTTTGATGATAGACCTCTCTTAGTTCATACAGACCATTAGAAACATCTTTGTGTATGACAGATAAATCATCATTTGTCTGCTATTCACCCATGTATAAGAGAGTCACAAAGCCTGAGAGAGGCTTTTACTGACATTGCTTTTTAAAATTCCAAAAATTGTTGCAGGTTGTCTTTCCTGTTCTTTCATTGCCTTTGCTGCTGAATCTGCATAGCAAGGGGCATGAAGAGCCAAACTGGAGTGAAGCGAGAAGAGCAGGAGCACAGGAAGAATGGAGATGAGACACCAGAAACAGGAAGGAGAAGAGTAGAAAGTGGGTCAGAGCAAAAACATGGAAGTAAGTGTGGCAGGTGCAATGAATATGTGCAGAAACTATTGGAAAGAAGGAAAAACAGGATGTCAGGCAAGAAGAGAAGTACTAGGTCAAAAATGCTACAGGCCATAGGAGACAAGGACAGGGGAATTGAGACTCCATTGGGCGTAAACTGCACTGGCACCTGCAGGCAAGCCCAAAATCTCCCACTCTCTGTTAATAATTCTGTCAAATAATTGGTGTGAAACCTTACAATTGGGTTGAGACCAAACAGCTGTAGCAAATCCTTTGTGTAAGGAGTACATTTCTTCCCTGCTAGTGGTTCATTCACATAAAAGGTAACATGCTTGTGGTAGGTTGGCCCTGGCTGGCAGCTAGCTTCCCCCTTCCTTCCTCACAGCAGGACAGGAAAGAAAACAGAAAGAATAGGAAAAAGCTTGTGGGTCAAGATGCAGGCAAGGAGATCACTTTGCCAATTGCTGTCATGGGCAAAATAGACCCCACTTTGGGTAATTTAATTTATTGCCAATTAATATAAATAGTTAATTACTGATTTGGGTATTGGGAAACAAAAAGAGTAATGAAGCAAACATTAAAACACTAGGGGAAAACACATTTCTTCCTCCTCTGACCTCTGTGTTCCTTCTGCTGTTTCTCACTCTATTTTTCCTCCTCCTTTGCCTATATAGCATTTTCTACCCTTTCTTAAGTACCTTTTCCCAGAGGCACCACCAGCACGGCTGGTGGGCTCAGTTGTGTCTTGTGGTGTGGAGCCGGCTGGAATCAGCTGGTTTTGGCACAGAGCAGCTGCAGCCTCCTCTCACTGACACCACCCCTGCAGCCCTCTGCTACCAACCCTGTGCCACCCACACTCAGTACCCTACTGGTTTTAGTTACCATATGAATTCAAGTGAGTGAAGACTGTATTGTGGAGCGTGACAATGGGCAAAGTAGCTCAACAAGAAGCCATTGAGATGGAGGTTGAAAAGGGAGAAAGCAAGGTTTTCATGGCAGGTGCAGGTTGTGTTGGTTTTCTACAATGCAACCTGTACAGAAGAGCAGTATGGTTGCATAGTTAAGCATCCCAAATTTAGGAAATATCTAAGTTGAGATTTCCCTGGTAACCTTAGCTTGCCTCTGTCAGTATGCGTGTGCTTTACTGTGATCTTTAAGGATGTATTCAACATAGAATCATAGAATCACTTTGTTTGGAAGAGACTTTTAAGAACATTGAGTCCAACCATAACCTAACTCTAGCACTGAACCATGTCCCTAAGAACCTCATATATACATCTTTTAAACACCTCCAGGAATGGTGACTCAACCACTTCCCTGGGCAGCCTGTTCCACTGCTTCACAACCCTTCCCTTTTTGGCAGTCCCAAAAATCTTACATATCCGGTCTTTTCAAAAAGACTCAGCCCCATTCAATGCACTGCAAGACAATAATCCAGGAATTAATTGGATTTGGGTGGGGAATGAGACAATCACATAGGTGTCTTGGAACTGTAACAGAAGCTGGAAAATGTTTACTGAATGATAAGTGGACTGCGAAAAAGTGTGCTAGACAGAAAGCAAGCAGTCACTAAAGCTGTCTAATTAAAACTCTTAGAGCTGGGCAAGAACTGCAACCATGCAGAAGGAAAAGAACAGAAATTCCCATGCAACAATTAAAATGTAAATATGGAGCTTTCTGCTCCTTGACTGCTTTGTGTTACTTAAACTATAAAAATCTATACTTTGCTTTATTACTATGCTTTAATACCATGAAGGTATTTAAAAACAATTCAAATACAACTTTAAAAAGATACCTCGAAACAAAGTAATTGCAAAATTAAAAACTGAATCAGAATACCCTGGAGAAATGTCAGGATAGTCTTTTTTTTTTTTTCTTTCCCAAAGACAAAGTTTAATTTCAATCAATACTGTTAAAAAGGAATTTAATTGGAAAAATCCACTGGAAAATTTTAAATAAGCCTTCCCAAGCACTTTGAAAAATTTGCCTGTTGCATCTTCATCAAAACTCACCAAATCAGTGTGTCTCTAGAAGTTGAAACTCCTGTTCTTCCCGAATAAACTCTATTTCCCTCACAGAACTGTTGCAGTAAGCAATTAATTCATTTACAAAACACTCTTGTATTACTGCAATGAATGTCACAGAAAACAGAAGGCAAAAATTAATAATTCTATGTTCATTATAAAGACTGGGTTTTATGAGGTATGTCAGGCCTGAGGTCACCCATGAGGCAACTGAATATAAAGAAATATAAAAAAGATATCCACTCAAAGAGGACTTCACATGTAACCTATAACATGAGTCTGTTTTTTAATACTATCATAATGCATATGATTGCATACAGTTACTCAGGAAATCATTATTCCAACCTATTCAAAATTAATTACTTTATTTAGTGATTTTAAAGTCCTTCTAACATTGTAGGTATACAACACAATATATTCTGAAGTAAGCTTATGAGATGCTAAAGTGAGTAATCTGTTTTAACCATCCCTTTAAAACAAAAATAAGCAGTTATTTCCAATAATGCAATCAACAACTGAACAAAAAGAGATTAAATAGCTTCTTAAATAGGAATTTAAAAGGTTCTTTCAACAGCCACACTTTCCCCTTTCAAAAAGAATGTTTTCCAGTTTTCAAAGCACCTTCAGGATGGACAAGGGATCAGACCCAGCCAGCATGGGTTTAGGAGGGGCAGGTCCTGTCTGACCAACCTGATCTCCTTTTATGATCAGGTGACCCCCTGGTGGATGAGGGGAAAGCTGTAGACATGGTCTATCTAGACTTCAACAAAGCCTTTGACACTGTCTCCCATAATATACTCCTGCAAAAGCTGGTAGCCCATGGCTTGGACAAGTGTACTCTCTGCTGGGTTAAGAACTGGCTGGAGGGCTGGGCCCAGAGAGTGCTGGTGAATGGGGCTGCATCTAGCTGGTGGCCAGTCACTAGTGGTGTCCCCCAGGGGTCAGTGTTGGGTCCAGTCCTGTTTAACAGCTTTATTGATGATTTAGATGAAGGGATTGAGACCATCATCAGCAAAGTTGGGAGGGAGTGTCGACCTGCTGGAAGGCAGGAGGGCTCTGCAGAGGGATCTGGATAGACTGGAAAAATGGACCGATTCCAATGGGATGAAATTCAACGAGGCCAAGTGCCAGGTCCTGCACTTTGGCCACAACAACCCCCTGCAGCGCTACAAGCTGGGCACAGAGTGGCTGGAGAGCAGTCAGGCAGAAAGGGACCTGGGGGTACTAATTGACAGGAAGCTCAACATGAACCAACAGTGTGCCCAGGTGGCCAAGAAGGCCAATGGTATCCTGTCCTGTATCAAAAAGAGCATGGTCAGCAGGACAAGGGAAGTGATCCTTCCCCTGTACTCTGCATTGGTGAGGCCACACCTGGAGTATTGTGTTCAGTTCTGGGCCCCTCAGGAAATGTCTTCCCCTCAGGAAAGAGATTGAAGTGCTGGAGCAGGTCCAGAGAAGAGTAACAAGACTGGTGAAGGGACTTGAACACAAGACCTATGGGGAGAGGCTGAGGGAGCTGGGGTTGTTTAGTCTGGAGAAGAGGAGGCTTAGAGGTGACCTCATCAGTCTCTATAACTACCTGAAGGGAAGTTATAGCCAGGTGGGGATTGGTCTCTTCTCCCAGGCAGTTAGCAATAGGACAAGGGGGCATGGGTTTAAACTCTGCCAGGGGAAATTTAGGCTGGATATTAGAAAGAAATTCTTTATGGAGAGAGTGATCAAGCATTGGAATGGACTGCCCAGGGAGGTGGTGGACTCACCGTCCCTGGAGGTTTTTAAGCTGAGATTGGACATGGCACTTAGTGCCATGATCTAGTAAATGGACTGAAGTTGGACCAAGGGTTGGACTTGATGATCTCTGAGGTCTTTTCCAACCCAGTCGATTCTGTGATTCTGTGATTTTAATGTGTTACATTTTTTTTCTACCATTGCAGTGCTTTTAATGTGATAATTAGAACTGTTAGCAAGTATAGGGGAACTTTATAAGGGTATTAAATCATTCTAACACAGTTTTGGGTTCTGATGGATTTAGTAAAGACTTCTAAAATGAAATTCCAAACAAATAAAATTACTAAATTCTTGATCCAGTGGAAAAAAAAAATTGCAATGACATAAAAGCTAAAGAAGTCTTGGAAAGGATAATATGTATGTATCTCTAAAATCTGTGCCATGGTAATTTGTTGAATGAAAAATTTACCCAAGGCATATAAGGTATTTCATCTGTTACGGTAAGATTTAGGAAATAACAATAATAAGTTGTCTTACCCCTGCAGCATTTTATTCTGACTCCAGGAGGGTCAAAGTCATAATTATTTTCCACAAGGAAATTATCCTGCTATTAAGCCACCATTATCTTTATATGTAGCTGTCACGGTGCATTCGGTGATGGACTCATGATGGTTCGTTTACCTTGATCTTGAAATGCAAAATTATGGCAACCAAAATGCCGAGGGGTTATAATTCAATCAAACAGTGTTACTTAATTATTTTGCCCATAAAGCGGCATGCGATAGCGAGAGAGTAAGAAAAAGGGAAAGGAAAAAAAAAGAAAAAAGGGAAAGAAAAATAAGAAGATGGGAATGAGGATTTGTTTACCACCAGATGAGTTCCAAAGGTGTCCCTCTGGTCTCCGGTCCTGTAGAGTTTTGCCGGTCCTCTGTTGTGGTTCAGGATCCTCTGGTGGGAAGATCTTAACAATGTCCATTTGGGAGTCATCTCTTCTGCTTCTTCACCCCCCGTCGCTCCCATCGTTCAAGGCCAGACTCCGCCTTTGTTTTGCAACCCAGGCTTAAACTGCACAGGCTTGAAAAGTCCTCGCTTCTCTTGCCAGGACCCATCTGTGCTTGCATGGCCTCAAGTTCAGGGGTCTCTTTCTGGTCCATTGAGTGACCTCAGGACCCTTGGTGAGGTTCTGGGCATGCTCTTCTTCATTGGCCTTTGTTTGAGGGAGGAGGTGGCGGACAGGTGTGACTGAGGCTGCAGGTGAGAATCCATCTTCTGGATGGCAGCTATTGTCCCTGGGTCAGAGAGACCCACATAACAATCCCTTTTAGGAAGCAGGGGCTAGCTTGGCTGAGGCAGCAGGCGAAGTCCATACAGCAGCCATTGTTAGCAGTAGCCCTCCGGGTCGGAGAGACCTGTGCAACACAGTTCTTCTCCTCAGGGCTCTCTCCAAGTCATTGTCCATGCGTTCTTTCTGTCAGGGCCTCAGTTCTCTCAGTTCCTGATGACTATGTTTCAAGTAAATACTGCTCCATCTTCAGACCAACTCTTACAGTAGCCCAGATAATGCAAACTCACAGAATCACAGAATGGTTGCAGTTGGAAGGGACCTCTGGAGATCATCTAGTTCAACCCACTTTCTAAAGCAGGTACACCTAGAGCAGATTGCACAGGAATGTGTCTAGGCAGGTCTTGAATGTCTCCAGAGGAGACTCCACAACCTCTCTGGGCAACCTGTTCCAGTGCTCTGTCACCCTCAAAGGAAAAAAGGTTCTCCTCATATTCAGATGGAACCTTCTATGCGTCAGCCTGTGCCCATTGCCCCTCATCCTATTGTTGGGCACCACTGAAAGTAGTCTGGTCCCATCCTCTTGACATCCACCCTTCAGATATTTAGAAATATTGATGAGATTGCCTCTCAGCCTTCTCTTCTCCAGGCTGAACAGACCCAGCTCTCTCAGTCTCTCCTCATAAGAAAAGTGCTCTAGGCCTCATATCATCTCCATAGTCCATCGCTGGACTCCCTCCAGTAATTCCTTATCCTTCTTAAACTGGGAAGCCCAGATCTGGACGTAGTACTCCAGATGCATCCTCACCAGGGCAGAGTAGAGGAGGATAACCCTCGACCTGCTGGTCACGCTCTTCTTAATGCACCCCAGGTACCATTGACCTTCTTGGCCATAAGGGCACATTGTTGACTCATGGTCAACCTGTTGTCGACCAGAACTCCCAAGTCCTTTTCTGCAGTGTTGCTTTACAGCAAGTCCGTCCCCAACCTTTACTGGTGCCGGGGGATATTCCTCCCCAGGTGCGAGACCCTACACTTGCCCTTGTTAAACTTCATTAGGTTCTTCTCTGCCCAGTCCTCCAGCCTGTCCAGGCCTCGCTGAATGGTAGCACAGCCTTCTGGTGTGTCAGCCCTTCCACCCAGTGTGGTATCACCAGCAAACTTGCTGAGGGTGCACTCAGTCTCTTCATCCAGGTCACTGATGAACAGGTTGAACAAGACTGGACCTAACACTGACCCCTGGGGAACCCCACTAACTGCAGGTTTCCAACCAGACTTTGCACCATTGATCACAACCTTCTGAGCCCTGCCCATACAGCCAGTTCATGATCCATCTCACCGTGCATTCATCCAGCCCACACTTCTTGAGCTCACCTATGAGGAGGTTGTGAGAGATGGTCTCAAAAGCCTTGCTGAAGTCAAAGTAGACGATATTCACTGCTCTTCCCTCATCTACCCAGCCAGTCATACCATCACAGAAGCTATCAGATTTGTCAAACATTATTTCCCTTTGGTGAACCCGTGCCGATTACTCCTGATAACCTTCTTTTCCTCCACATGCTTAGAGATGACATCCAGAATGAGCTGTTCCATCACCTTTTCAGCGATGGAGGTGAGGGTGACTAGCCTGTAGTTTCCTGGGTCATCCTTCTTGCCTTTTTTGAAGACTGGAGTGACACTGGCTTTCTTCCAGTCCTCCAGCACCTCTCCTGTTCTCCAAGACCTTTCAAAGATGATGGAGAGTGGCTTTGCAGTAACATTTGCCAACTCTCTCAGCACTTGTGGGTGCATCCCATCGGGGCTCATGGATTTGTGGATGTCCAGTTTCTGTAAATGATCTCTAACCTGTTCTTTCTCAACCAAGGGAAAGTCTTTCTTTTGCATGACTTCGAATCATAGAATGAGAGAATCGTTTCGGTTGGAAGAGACCCTCATGATCATTGAGTCCAACCATAACCTAACGTAACTCTAGCACTAAACCATGTCCCTAAGAACCTCGTCGAAACACCTTTTAAACACCTCCAGGGATGATGACTCTACCACTTCCCTGGGCAGCCTGTTCCAATGCCTGACAACCCTTTCCGTGAAGAATTTTTTCCTAATATCCAATCTAAACCTCCCCTGGCACAACTTGAGGCCATTTCTTCTTGTCCTATCACTTGCTACTTGGGAGAAGAGGCCAACACCCTCCATGCTACAACTTCCTTTCAGGTAGTTGTAGTCAGTGATAAGGTCTCCCCTCAGCCTACTTTTCTCATGGCTAAACAGCCCCAGTCCCCTCAACTGCTCCTCATAAGACTTGTGCTCCAAGCCCCTCACCAGCTTTGTCACCCTCCTCTGCACTCACTCTAGTATTTCAATGTTCTTCTTATGATGAGGGGTCCAAAACTGAACATAGTATTCAAGGTGCAGCTGTATGGGAATGTAGTGGAAGATTTGGTGAGGAGGTTGTTTAAATGTAAATCCGCTCAAGTGACTTGCAACTGTCTGTACAAAAAGCACATACATCACACTAATTGTTTTACTGACCTTGTGTGCTTGATGAGTAGAACCTCTGTGTTAGATAACATAGGCCTGTGAGAAACTCTAGGCACCTTATCACTAAGTCTGAGATTTCTGCTTTGTTGTGAGAAAGAGTGCAAGGCTGTGCCTGCTTGAAACCTTGAAATACAGGCGAGCTCAGTAGGCCCAGTGATCTTCCAGCAGGGCTGAACTTACCAGTGCCTGCATCCTCGCTTGTGTCATCTCTGCCTGGGAGCTTAGGTGCGACTTTGGAGATTCCCCAGTAGAGAGGTAACTAAAATAAAATTTGTTCTTTGCAATGTATTTGTGGCTTCTGGCTCTTCTTGCAACGTACCTGTGTATGTGTACACAGTGGCCTCACTAGCGCCGAGTACAGTGGCACAATCACTTCTCTAGTCCTGTTGGCCACACTATTCCTGATACAAACCAGGATGCTTGTCATGGTTGAGACGGACAAACGACATAGACCAAGTTCTTCCAAGATGAAAGTAGTAGATGCCATTTATTGCCACAAGTGCATTTTTATACAGTTTTACCAATTCATGTGTGTCTTCACTATTGGTTACAAGGTACAGCAGTAACATCTCATTGGCTAATTTTACTCTTCTACTTCCTTCTCTCTCACGGGTACATCCTTAACTTCTCCGGATACTCCTTTACTCCCATCATTCTCACGGGTAGGCCTTCGTATCTTCAAGGCTAATTTCTGTTCCTATGCCCTCCGTCAGGGAATCCACAGACCCACCGTAGTCCCCCACAGATGCTGTTGGCCTTTTTGGCCACCTGGGCACACTGCTGGGTCATATTCAGCTGGCTGTCATTCAACACGCCCAGATCACTCTCTGCCAGGGAGCTTTCCAGCCACTCTTTCCTAAGTCAGTAGCGCTGCCTGGGCTTGTTATGATCCAAGTACAGGACCCGGCACGTGGCCTTATTATACCTCATACAATTGGCCTCAGCCCAACGATACAGCTGGTCCAGATTCCTCTGTATGGCCTTTCTACCCTCCAGCAGATCAACACTCCCACCCAATTTGGTGTCATCTGCAAACTTACTAAGGGTGCACTCAATCCCTTCATCCAGATCATTGATAAAGAGATTAAACAGAACTGGCCCAAATACTGAGCCCTGGGGAACACCACTCATGACCGGCTGCCAACTGGATTTGACTCCATTCACCACAACTCTTTGGGCCTAGCCCTCCAGCCAGTATACATGTATGTCATAAATATTTATAAAGTTTACAAACTGTTTATTTCTCACTTGGTCCTGTACACATCTCAGTGGTGCAAAGCAGAGGGAAAGAGAATCAGTAATTTCTGATATCCTAGAAAAAAAGACTGGGAAAAAACCTGGAGGTTAAGTGCTATTTTGTACTTATGGAAGTTAAATCTCTTCAGATCATTTTTGGTACAGACTTGCAGAGACAGAGTGCCTGAAGACAGGCTATGTTTCAGATTGGGTCTCTCATGTCTGCCATATTCAAGTTTAAAATAGTATATTTTGTCATTTTTTCTATGCTAGGAAGCCAAATGTGTCAGAAATGTTATATACACATTTGTATTAGAAATTTAATATATTATTCTTTGAAATCATCAGCTTTTGCATTTGTACTGAGAAAGTAACTGCGGATATAACACAAGAGTCAAGAAAAGGAAAAGAGTCAGAATATGGAAGTAGAAAGTAAAAAGAAAAACAGAAAGAATCTTCTGAAATTCCCACATATATTGACTATTTCTTTGTTGTTGCCTTTTTTTTTTTTTTAACCACGAGGTCACCACTCCATCTAGAGCAGAGGTGTCAAGCTCATTTTCATCGCAGGCCACATCAGCCTTGCCATTACCTTCAAAGGGCCGAATGTAATTTTAGGACTGGGTAAATGTAGGAGTAGTTACATTTATCCAGTCCTAAAATTGCATTTTGCCCTTTGAAGGCAACCACGAGGCTGATGTGCCCCCCTCCAGTGAAAATGAGTTTGAAACTCCTGGTCTAGACTATTCATGGCCCATGGGAAAGCAACACAGCTATGAACCCCCTTCTTTTCAAAGACTCAGGTGTCTCAGGTATCAACTTTTTTCTAACTGTTCAAATACATGTCAAGGCATTTACTTCCTGACAATATGTATTTTTAATCTATCATTCATTGTGGCTAACTGAACTCAGGCAAATTTACAGTGAAACACAGAGTTAACTTTAGGTATGTCCCGGAAATGAACGAGATACCTCTATACCCATGTTTGCTTGTGTCATGGAAGGGCTGAGAACCAAAACCAAGGTATAAAAGCCAAACATCACAGAATCAGGCTTAAGCCATGCAGCTTCTCATTTCAGTAGGCTGCTTTGCAAGAATACGAGCAATTTCTGCTAGCACTTCAGAACCTCAAAGCACTCTAAAGGCTGATCTCTGCCAGCTGGGAGTAAACTGAATCAAGCAGTAACAGTGCATAACACTTTAAATCATAGCCTAACCCTCAAGCAACCCTCAGCTAAAGACTGGGAGTTGCAGTGGTATCAAAGCAGCATTTTTAACACTACTAACTTTAACACTACTAATGACTAAGTGAAAACAAAGAGTGAAGGCTCACAGTTGTCATGTTGTTTCATACAGAAAATTGCATAGCAACATCTCAGTTTTAAAGCATGATCGTAGCATAGGAACCTTATCATCTGGTATTTATGGCAAACACCTCCTCAAGTAAAAGGCAGGGTTTTTTATCCAACCTAGCTAAAATCAACAGCGGTGAATCCAGATAAATAAGTTTACCTATTTTTCAGCAATGCTTGTTTTGTTTAAAAGTATGATTTCTCTAGGGCATGCAGATCAGCAAAAATTCCTCTGCAAAACAGCATTCCTAACCAGTGGCAACACCTTTCCTCTACTCTGCATGAAGCAAGTGCAGAGGAAGAAAAAAAAATTGACTGCTTTCAGCATGTTGCCATTCATATTTTGAAAAACATACAGTGCTAAATTGTTTCCCTTCCAAATCTGTCCTACAGTTGCATCCACAGAAACCCAGAATTATCACTCAAATCTTGCCAGTTTCTGTTCTCTTTCAGTAATAAGAGTTTTCCAGGCAAGGGCTTCTGAATCAAACTTATTTACATCCAAACACAAATAGGACTCTCTGCTCAAGGTTATTTTAGAAATGACCCATTTTTCTACTGAGATTCATAGAATTTTATGTTATTTTTCTTCAATATGGGCAGATATAACTAATAAAACTGTTTTGACAAACACTTTGAGTTTGCAGATTTTTGTGATATATGAACGTGACTGACTTGATAACAGAGAGGCATTATGACCACCTCAGTACTTAGTACAGTGGTGAGATTTTATTTTCGTATCTCTACATCTGTGTCTGCAGGAAGAATCTGAGGACTTTTTCTTGTTACTTTGGTTTTAAACCATTTAGAAATAAGTGCTGTGCGTAAAAGAGACTGGATAAAGGGCAGAGGAGTAGGCTGCTTTCTGAATAAATCATTGTCCAAAAATCTTTGTTTTAAGCTGAAAAAAGTATACTTGTTAACATAATTTCATGGCTGAACTTCAATAATCTCTGTGACAAAAAGAATTGAAGGACCATGTGAAGATTAAGAAGTGAAGGTTACTAATTTGATTCACAACAGGCTCAGCAGAAACATGGTATTTGGTGTACCTACTTCAGGGAAGTAAACTCATGACGAGCATTTAAACTGTCAAAAATGTGAAATGACAATCAAAATCCTAAGTTACTCAGTCTTTTCAAAAACAGGAATGCAAAGAATTTACAGAAACCACTTTTCAGAAACCACAGTTACTAGAATACTTATTAACTTGTGGGGCATAACTAATTGTTTGTAGTTAACTCCAGAGAACCATGACAAATGTGGAACTTTTTGTTTTCGTTCATAATTTGACACTTAGACCAACACATAACTAGAGCAAGCTGGTTCAATGCCATCACTAAAACCTGCTGAATTTTACTCTGTGTGAGACTTTGTAGAACAGCAGAGGTGGGTAAGCACTTTCCTAGTCTAGCTATCTGAGATAGAGATCTATGTGGCCCTGTCTTTCACATATACTATTGAATCACACAGCACTAGAAATTCCAGCACAGTATAGAGTTTTTAGTAGAAATGAAACACTATGATATATAGTTCCTAGATGGCCTATTTGGATTCTTAAATAAAGTGTGATCAATAATTATTCAACTTTTTTGCTTTATGCATGGCACGATGAATTATACCTGCAGTGGATAGTAACTACACTTTGTACTTACAGATTATCCATGTTCTATAGTGTAGAAGAACAATCTTAGTCTTTTTGAAAAACAAAGTGGCACGCAGCAACTATTGACAATGAAGTACAGTTTTTTATGAATTTGCTGCTTGAGTAAGTGGTAGGTAGCTTTTGCATAGCACGTTTTAAGCACGTGTTACAGAATGGGGGTCTTGGCACTGAGTTGAGTAGGGCAGTGGGTAATGAGCTTAGGTGAACAAAGCACATTACTTTTGGATGTAGTGTTTCTACCCAAGTCCTGTTTTTCCACCTCTCTCACCTGAACCTGAGTGAAATTTAAAAACTAGCTTGTGTCTCCCAGAGAACCGAATTTGGTAGGTTTTGTTCTTAGTTTATTTCATGTGCAAGTAGGCTCAGGCTCTGATAAAATGCAGTTATTTCAGCTTTCTTTCCAAATGCAGCAGCAGTACTTGTCCTCTGCCCTGATTCTTTGATAAAACATCTGTAAAGCTAAAGCATTAATCCAAGAATCAAGAAAGCAAGATTATCACCTCAGTCAGATGGGAGACAAATATACGTGTCCCAAGAGCATCTCCTTCTGTTTGCTGTCAGCGGGACACACTTTATCTTCACAACTGAATCTCTGCTGTTACCCAACAAGGAGTTCAAAATACAAAGAGAGTGAGGAAGAAGTAACCTAGCTCCACAGCCAGGTATTTAGAATATTCTAGGGAGACAAGGAAGACCCAGATTTTGGGCACTCTAATGGCCATTTTGCATTAAACTCTCTTCAGGCATCACATAGATACAGATCAAGAGTTAGAAAACAAGTTTCTTCCTTCTGTGGGAAATACCCCAGACATTGACTTTATTGCATAGAGGCAGACTTTCAAAAAAAAAAGAGGATTCTCCTGACTGATGGAAACAGCAGGTCTGGTATGCTTTGTGTATGGGAATTGTGCAAGAATGGCAAGAAGGCTCATTGTAAATACGCTCAAGCAACTGCACCTGGGATGTAGAAAAAGCACATACATCACACTAATTGTTTTACTGACCTTCTGTGCTTGACAGGTAGAACCTCTGTGTTAAAAAACATAGGCCTGTGAGAAACTCTTAAGGCACCTTATCATTATGCCTGAGATTCCTGCTTTGTTGTGAGAAAGAGTGCAAGGCTGTGCCTGCTTGAAACCTTGAAATACAGGCAAATGCAGCAGGCCCGTGATCTTCTACCAGGGTTGAATTCTGCAGTGTCTGCATCTCTACTTGTGTCGCCTCTGCCCAGGAGCTTAGGTGCTGCTTTGGATATCCCCTGGAAGTGAGGTAACTATAATAAATTTGCTCTTTGCAATTGCGTTTATGGCCTCTGGTTGCTTCTAGCAATGTGCCTGCGTTGGCTCACACACTTTGGGAAAAAACAGGTTAGGAAGAGAAAAGTGGACCCTACTTCCCTGGCCCATTCTTGAGAGGCTTTGAGCTGTAGATCTCAAATGGATAGTTTCCTGCTTACTGCCTCAAGATCTGGAGAAGAGACAAGCTGAAAACATGCCTGGTTGTCAGTTAGTTACTGGCTACCTTTAATGAGTTCCCTTTGCACCTAGGAGGTTAGTTTACAAGGCACTGTATGGGGAAGCAACACATCTAAATCAGCAGAGAACAGGTTAGTGGAACTGATGGAACACAGGTTGCACTTCAGTGCATATTTTTCTTTCACTACCAGGCTGACCAGTAGATTTTCATCTTCTCCTTTTGAAACTAGTGTGGTAGAGGGCTTAGTAAGACAAAGATGCAGGGCACTGTAGCATCTACCTTTCAAATCTCAACATCTTTGGCACTAGCCCAGGGTAAATATGCAATCCTTACTCTTTGACAACATTGTTCAAACACTGAATTAATGTTTTCTAACTGCATCAGATTGACTCTATCTAAAAAAAGTACATAACCACTATACACAGGACATATAGCATAAGTGCAAACTGATCAAACAAAGTTCTTTAAGTCTAATCTCCAAAGTGTCACTTCCTTTTAGGTCTCCATTTCACTTCTGGAATTACAACCAAAAGCACTAGTTCTTATTGATAGCTTTGGCCATTGTGGCAGTTGCACATCCCCCTGAGATCTGGATCCTTCAATGGGGCAGTTAATGGCTCTTTTAGCACCTTAATGGGACCCTGAGTCAGTTGACAGGGTCGTTAGCAGAGGAGGTGCCCAGAGTAGCTGCAAAGCTTCTGGACCGTGTTTCAATGCCCACAGCCAGATCTGACCAGACTATAAATGGGGCTCCCACTGAAGACCCTCTTTGGAGTGGCCTTGGAGTAGCGGGTCTGTGAACTGGAACCCTCTCCTTAGACTGGGATGCCGTCTAAGGAGACTTCCCAGGATTGAGAGTGCCTCACCTCGTTGTTTGGGTGAGTGGTTATTTACTGGATACATCCTTGAATGAGTCCTTGCCTAACCCAGGCAAGTGATTATTTCTTGTGGGTACCCTGGAGTCGGAGGGCTCTGGTTGGTTTCTTGTGAGTGTGTGCATGCATGCTGTGGATCCTCATTATTCTTATTTTGCTGCACCCCAATAATCTCAACTGATATCCGAACCTGTATTTTATGTTGTCAGAGTGCTAACTAATTGTATAAACCCTGTTTTGGTCAGTTTATTGGTTGCACTTTTCCAGCCAGAATAAAGTCTGTTTTGGAACTCGTTGTCCACCTAAAACTGACTTTGGGGTACCTCCATGACATTTAAAATGGTGTAGTCGGCAGGATATCAGAAATGGAGAAATTATTATGGGGCTACAGCTGTAATAATCCTTCTGTGGCAACCTGCACACATCGGGCAGAAGCAAGCTGATGTGGTCCCAGAGTGACCGTAGCTGCGTGTGCTGTTTTCTGTGCTTCTGTTTGTGTTGCTGTCGATGCTGTTCTTGGTGTTGTTCTGTGCACCTGCTTAAAGCAAGCCCGAGACCAGCACAAATGCTGTAGCCAGTTGGAGAGGCATGATTCTAGAAAAGAGCTGGAAATATATTGTTTGAAAGCAGAGTTACGGTGAGAGAGAAAGTGAGTGCATTTTTAGGACAAAGGATTGAACTCATGTTAACCCAAGCAAAATTTCCCCTAGTATTGCCCAAATTTGGAAATTGATTGTGGACACAGAACCTGAGGACTGGGATGGAGATATCTGGGGAGATTCTGAAAACAGTGTTGATGAAGAGGAGGTAGAGACAAAGGATGTAGGCCCTCTCATTAAAACTGAGACATGTACAGGTCCACAGGGTGGAAACTCCTGTACTGCTGTTTGTACTACCCCATGGACGGGACCTGAACTTGGCGACTTGCAATCTAAATTCTCACGTTAGCCGGGCGAAACAGAAACTGAATATCTTTCCCTTACGGGGTGTGATCGGATACTATTGAGTAATGAGGAAGCTGCAGGCTTTTGGGGACCTGGTGTGTTTTCAAGTGATGGTCCGAATGGTGATCAGCCCATAACATCTTGTGTGGCTTACTGGGCTGGTGGTGTGGATCCCAAGGAACGTGGGGAGCCCATCACCATTAGGATAAGAGGCTTGCTGGAGCTGGTTGAGGGCGTTCAAAAGGCTGCTTGTATACAGACAATGTACGAAAGAGGGCGGCAAGGAATTGCCATGGCTGCACCAGTAAACCTGACCCACCTTCGGCTGCTTATCAGAGGGCTGCCGGACGCTTTAAAGATACATGTCCAGTCCCTCAGGGAGAGAATTCAGGAGGCTATTGACTGTAACAAGCAGAACCCTGGAAATCTGCCTGCACATGTATTAACCTGGGCTGAAATCCTGCACAATTTAGTCACCTACGGGCGTGAAATGGGATGGGTGGACCCGGGTGGCAGCACAGAGACTTCTTGGAATTGAGAGTGCCTCACCTCCTCGTTTGGGTGAGTGGTTATTTACTGGATATATCCTTAAATGAGTCCTTGCCTAACCCAGGCGAGTGATTATTTCTTGTGGGTACCCTGGAGTCGGAGGGCTCTGGTTTGTTTCTTGTGAGTGTGTGCATGCACGCTGTGGATCCTCATTACTCTTATTTTGCTGCACCCCAATAATCTCTTCAACTGATATATGAACCTGTATTTTATGTTGTCAGAGTGCTAACTAATTGTATAAACCCTGTTTTGATCAGTTTATTGGCTGCACTTTTCCAGCCAGAATAAAATCTGTTTTGGAACTTGTTGTCCACCTAAAACTGACTTTGGGGTGCCTCCGTGACAGCCATAAGGAACTAAACTAAGATCACCATTTTGTTTACCATAGACATTAAAATCCATCTCTGTCATGTTTTCAGTATAGCAAAAAAAATGATCACATGGCTATCTCTTGCACACCCAGAAGTTATCTTGACACCACCTGCCTGATCTGTCTGATATCTCTCATCAAAAAGTTGAACTGAAAGCTGACTGGATCAGGTTGTATCTGTACAGTATCTTGAGGAAGCAGGCTAGAGCGTGTCACTTTGCCAACTCAGCTCTATGTACACATACACACACTCGTGCATGCACAAATTGCTTTCATAGGATGTCTCTGACTTAGCTACCAGCATCCATCTTGGTGCCACCTCAAGGCATATCAAGGATAAGAGGGTTATTAGGGGCAGTCAACATGGCTTTACCAAGGGTAAGTCATGCTTGACCAACCTCATAGCCTTTTATGAGAATGCAACAAGGTGGATGGATGATGGCAGAGCGGTGGATGTGGTCTACCTTGACTTCAGTAAAGTCTTTGACACAGTCTCCCACAGCATCCTCACAGCTAAGTTGAGGAGGTGTGGTCTAGACAATAGAGTAGTGAGGTGGGTTGCAAACTGGCTTAAGGAGAGAAGCCAGAGAGTGGTAGTCAATGGTGCGGAGTCTAGTTGGAGGCCAGTATCTAGTGGAGTGCCTCAGGGGTCAGTACTGGGGCCAATATTATTCAATATATTCATTAACGGTTTGGACGAGGGAATGGAGTGTACTATCAGCAAGTTTGCTGATGACACTAAGCTGGGAGGAGTGGCTGACACGCCAGAAGGCTGTGCTGCCATCCAGCGGGACCTGGACAGGCTGGAGAGTTGGGCGGGGAATAACCTGATGAAATTTAACAAGGGAAAGTGTAGAGTCCTGCATCTGGGCAGGAAGAATCCCAGGTTCCAGTATAAGTTGGGGAACGACCGATTAGAGAGCAGTGTAGGGGAAAGGGACCTGGGGGTCCTGGTGGACAACAGGATGACCATGAGCCAGCACTGTGCCCTTGTGGCCAGGAAGGCCAATGGCATCCTCGGGTGTATTACAAGGGGGGTGGTCAGTAGATCGAGAGAGGTTCTCCTTCCCCTCTACTCCGCCCTGGTGAGACCCCATCTGGAATATTGTGTCCAGTTCTGGGCCCCTCAGTTCAAGAAGGACAGGGAACTGCTGGAGAGGGTCCAGCGTAGGGCAACAAAGATGATTAAGGGAGTGGAGCACCTCCCTTATGAAGAAAGGCTGAGGGAGCTGGGTCTCTTTAGTTTGGAGAAGAGGAGACTGAGGGGTGACCTCATTAATGTTTATAAATATATAAAGGGTGAGTGCCATGAGGATGGAGCCAGGCTCTTCTCAGTGGCAAACAATGATAGGACAAGGGATAATGGAATCAAGCTGGAACACAAGAGGTTCCACTTAAATTTGAGAAAAAAACTTCTCAGTGAGGGTGACAGAGCCCTGGAACAGGCTGCCCAGGGAGGTTGTGGAGTCTCCTACTCTGGAGACATTCAAAACCCGCCTGGACATGTTCCTGTGTGATCTCACGTAGGCGTTCCTGCTCCAGCAGGGGGATTGGACTAGATGATCTTTTGAGGTCCCTTCCAATCCCAAACATACTGTGATACATACTGTGATCCATCTACTATAAAGGTACCTTGAGATCAGGCCACCAACAAATCCAATCTATCCTTATGTTGGAGAATGAAAAACTTGTAGAACTCTTTGAGTGCGACGGGCGGACTGGCGAAGACAAAGAATCGGGCTCAATATGAGTTTAACATCAATGCCCTTTAATGAACCTTTAACAACACTGAATATCAATGTCTGCCAGTGCACGTTTTTGAAACCCTTATATAGTCTTTACCCAGTGGTCACGTGGCAAGTGCAGGCTATGATTGATTACTCTCTGCAGTCACTCTTCCCCCCCCCCGCTATGGTGATTAGCTGCAGGTCACTGTCCACGAACTGTTCATGCGCAGTGACGACAGCGCCCCTCCTGCAGCCTGGGTCGAGGATAGACCAGCTTCTGTTTACTTCCGTTCTGTCTTTGGTGTCTCCAGAAAAACCTTCCGTGTAGGTCCTAGCCTGCACCACAGCCACATCAAACTCTGGCTTGTTCACAGCACACAGCCCATGTCCTCTTTCTTCCAAAAACTCTCCACAGTTCCTCCTTTTTTCTTTTTGGACAAGCCAGGCTTGATTATCTATGCGTTCTAACCCATCTTTGATACGTGATGAAGAACAACTTATACATAACATATCAATTACAACAACAATCAACATAAACAATGCACTTTGCAATAAACCCTTAATCCACCCCCTTAGGTCAAGTCAATTTGTTAAACTTTCTAAACAAAAAAATCAGTTGGTTCGATTTCCTACGGCTCTGGCCCTACGGGAAGGCGATCATCACAATTGTCATAGTTGTCAAACCATGCGCTAATATTTTTCCTCTTAGTAAACTTGAGGTACTCCATTGCTGTTTTAATATTGCAATGGATTGATTAAACAAATTCCAAGAACTTTTATTTAATGGTACTCCTACTCAACATGTAACAAACAGTGTGCTGGGTGTTGATCAACCTGCCCAGAAGGTAGTGGTGTTTAAAGACCTTCCTAACATTACCATACATTTTGTCGAGGATCAAAAGCAGTTCTTAACAAAAACCCAGGAACTAGACTGCTTCTCAAGAGAATGAAAAAGATACAAACTTTCCACATGCTTAACACTTTATCATTAAGACCTAGTTATATAACTATATTACACATACATGTCACAGCTAAATTAATGCGAAGGTTACACCTCACTCTGTGTCCTCCAAAGGTTCTGTTGCAGGAAGTTGATTCGGTTGAATTTGCTTCAACTCCGGCTTTACTGCTTGGCTTGGAACCCACAACGGACCTTGATCTGTGGAGAGACACACATACCCTCTACCATTAACAATAACAGGTGCCGGTCCCTTCCACATTCTAGTGGTGGGGTCGCTGAACTGCTACCACTACTGGTTGGATTGTAGATGAGACTTGCTGGCTAACTTGTTGAAGAGATCTCTGCATGACCCCTTCGAAAGCGACAGGCATCACTTCTGCATTTCACTGTTCTTCTGTCCTGGCTACTCGTGTCAGCATTTCTTCTACTGAAGATCCTGGTGGCAGGGTTGCTAGTATTTGTTTAGTCTTTGAATTTGCATTATCGAAAGCCAGCAACCGAAACATTTGATTTTTCATTTCTTCTGATAAATCTGGGTTTTGCATTATTCCTTCATGTAGCCAGTCAATAAAATGCGTGAAATTTTCTGTAGTGCCTTGGCGTATTCCGCTGAATGAGGGAGCTAAGGGTCCTGGTAAAGTTAAGAAAGCATCTAGGGCAAGTTGTGCAGCTTTCCGGTGAACTTCAGCAATAAATCGCAGTTGAACTTCTATTGTAGCGTACTGTCCGCGACCCGTATAGGTGTCGGGTACCACATTGGTTAATGGGTCATTTGGACTGGTGTGTTTGGCTGTTTCTTGCTGCGCTCGTTGATACCAGGCCGATTCCCACAGGAGGAATTGTGCTGGAGTTAGTAATAAGCACATTAAATTTTGGCAGTCCATGGGACACAATAAGTCAGCAGTAAAAATCCAATGCAGTATTTGTCTGGTAGCTTCTGAATGTATCCCATAGTTCGTGATTGTTTGTTTGGCTTGCTGTAAAATTTTCCATTCATGTGGTTCCCATACCGCTGTCTGGGTGTTCATATTTTGAATTACCGGTAGGGCTAATTTTGCTGGAGACCAATCACCTTCTAGAATGGCATCTTTGATGACCCCTGACCATCTGCCAGATCGGGGTGGTGGCCGGTCAGTAGGTTCTATGGGTACCTTTGGTTGCATTGTTTGCGGAAGGCAACCTGGTTTTTGATACTCGATTTGTCTCTTATTTTTCTCTACATCTGACATTCGCAAGTCAAGTTGTTCAAGCTTACTGGTAATGACTTGCAGTAACTGCTCTACTCCTTGTGATGAGCCCAATGATGTAGAAGGAGGCTCACAGGATCCCTCCACATGTATTTTTGGAGGTTCTTTTGGGGGGTGGCCCCTGGTGCCGTGGCCCGGTCGGGCCCAGCCTGGCTGACGCGATAGTCTCAGAGGGGGGCGTGTCTGACTCGGGATAGGGCAGAGGCGGAGCTGTAGGAGGAGGGCGGCACTCAGGGCCTCCCACATCCGGACAGTCCCCTAGTTGCACTTCCGCTTTCTTCTCACATTGCCCCAGAGACTCAGACGGGGAAACTTCCGGTTCTTTGTTTGAGGAGGGTAAAGTTTCCAACTCCCGCCGCAGATCGGATTGCGAGAGTATTGGCTGAGCCGGGACCCCTCGACCACCCCGAACAGCAGGCAGACCCCACAGAGTAGCCCACAGGTCCCTCTTCTCTTTTGGCTGACAACTTTTATCAGTCCAGGTTTGTTCTGGGGCAAGCGCCTTCGCAGCTCCCAGGGCAGTGCGTTGTTCTGACTTCATTACTTCCAATGATTCTAACACGGTTCTCCACAAATCTCTCAGAGCTTTAATTTCTTTCTCTTCTTCCCCTCTGAGAGTCTTATCCCACATAGTGTCCCCCAATAATCTCCATTCCATTGGGGAAAACAAAAGTGGAATTTCTCCAAAGTGTCCCAATTTCTGGACTAATGTAATCAATGTGATTAAGTTTTCCTGTGACGATTCGATACCTCTCTTAGAGAGAATATGCATCAACAGTGCCACAGCTGTCTCAAGTTCCATTATCAAATCAGTGTGGTCTTAAGTACGAGGCGAGTGACCAGCTTGTCTGGTGCTTGTCTTTTGTTACCGGACAAAGCACACTCTCCTACAACCCGGTTTGGCTCCGTCGTTTAATGAATGCTGCTTGCCGCAGTAAATGGCACTCCGGAGATCCTACTTTTGCTAACAACCATCCTCTGCTACCAGATGCTGGAGAATGAAAAACTTGTAGAACTCTTTGAGTGCAACGGGCGGACTGGCGAAGACAAAGAATCGGGCTCAATATGAGTTTAACATCAATGCCCTTTAATGAACCTTTAACAACACTGAATATCAATGTCTGCCAGTGCACGTTTTTGAAACCCTTATATAGTTTTTACCCAGTGGCCATGTGGCAAGTGCAGGCTACGATTGGTTACTCTCTGCAGTCACTCTTCCCCTCCCGCTATGGTGATTAGCTGCAGGGCACTGTCCATGAACTGTTCATGCGCAGTGATGACAGCGCCCCTCCTGCAGCCTGGGTCGAGGATAGACCAGCTTCTGTTTACTTCCATTCTGTCTTTGGTGTCTCCAGAAAAACCTTCCGTGTAGGTCCTAGCCTGCACCACAGCCACATCAAACTCTGGCTTGTTCACAGCACACAGCCCATGTCCTCTTTCTTCCAAAAACTCTCCACATCCTTATGGCAGGAAAATTCAGGAGTATGTGGGCAAGGACAAGAGGGATCCCTGATGGCACTTGCAACTACATTACTGGTCTGGTGCATGCCAAGGGATAGCGAGGGTCTAAATTTTTTCCATGGCCGCCTCTGAAAGTCACATCGAGAGGATTTACAGCCGTTTGGAAACAGAGTGACATTAGATTTATGTAGAGTCTCAGCCTTGTATTTAAAATGCAGATGATATGCTATGTTTGTTTACCATTTTTAACACAAAAGGGATGAGACCTTTTGTGGATACTTCAACATCATGTGTTATTGATAAAAGATCACTTGTAACAGTTAAAAACCCATGAAATAGGAAAGAACTGATGCCAGAATCTTGAACAAGGAAATCCTGGGTCTTTCTGAATTGAGGAAGCCTAAGCATATTGTTCAAGTTATTAGGTTTGTAGCCAAGAGGAAGAAAATATATGTTGGTTGCCTTATTCAGGTCACAAGCAGCATTTACTTCTCAGCAAGATTCTTCTGTAGACAAGGTTTTATTGAATTATTTACACTTAAATCTCAGTTATAAGGTCAACTGACTTTATATACATGCCCTGGTTTTGTTAAAAACAAGACCAGTTTCTCTTTTAGTGTATTTTCCTTTCAACTAAGTTTTTCTAAGTAACTGCACTTTTCTGAATTTAGCTGCATGTTTTTTCAGACAATGTCCACTCTGGAGCTGATAACAGTAGCAATGGTATGCAGAAGAGTCCCAGGTTTAGACTTATTGCTATGGTAGCCAAGGTTACTGATAAATTTTGCACATTCCATAAGTGAAAGGGTCATATTTGCAAGGAGGGGCAAACAGAACAGATGACTAAAACTGACCGAGTATTCCATCCCATACACGTCATACACCCTATAAAAATGAGAGATCACAAGGGTCTCGCTCTTCTTTGACCATGGTTGGCATCTGAGGAGCACCCTGCCTGTCGTGCCTGCGATCCGAGGCCTGGTTCCAGACCCTGCATCCCTGAATCCAGTTCCGGTTTGCTGCGGAGTCTAGCCCAGGACTTCCAGGTGCCTGCCCTGCAGCTGCTGGAGCCGTGCTGGCTCCGCTGCGGGCAATGCTATACTGCCCCGGGAAATTCAAGATTGGTTTTGTATATTTTGTATCATTTTATCTGTTTATTAGTAGCATTAGTAAAGCATTTTTAACTTTTTCCAACTGGCAAGTCTCTCCCTTTTCCTCCTCTTCCCTTTCCTTAGTGGGGAGGGTGGTGGTGGTGGGGTAACAGAGAGCATCTGCCATGGTTTATTGTCACCCTGCAGTAAACGGTGACAATACATAAATAGCCACCACTAGAATAACAGTCATGCACATCATACACATAAACATAATCTGTATAACTCAAACAGGTTGGACTGACTGCAGTCGCTGTCTCTACACAGGCAAGGAACCCCTAAAAAAGCCAAGGGGAATTGCTCCAGAGCCAATAATTGTGTTGCACAGGTGTCTCTGACCCAGGGGCTATCGGTAACAATAGCTGCTGTGTGGACTTCACCTGCTGCCTCAACCAAACTTGCCCCCATCTCCTAAAAGGAATTGTGTTATACGGGTCTCTCCAACCCGGGGACAATAGCTGCTGTCCAGAAGATGGATTTTCACCTGCTGCTTCAGCCAAACTTGCCCCCCACCTCCTCCCTGTTACTAAGGACAATGAAGAAGAGCATGCCCAGAAGCTCGCCAAGGGTCCTGAGGTCACCCAATGGACCAGAAAGAGACCCCTGAACGCAAGGTGACGCAGGCACAGATGGGTCCTGGCAAGTAAAGCAGGGACTTTTTGGGCCTGTGCAGTTAAGCCTGGATTGTGAAACAAAGGTGGAGATTGACCTCAAACAATGGGAATGAGGGGCGGTGAAGAAGCATAAAAGATGACTCCCGACTGGACATTGTTAAGATCTTCCCACCAGAGGATCCCGGATCACAACACAGGACTGGCAGGATTCTACGGGACCGGAGACCAGAGGGACGCCTTTGGGAGTCATTGGTGGTAATTAAAATCCTCTTTTCCCTTTTTTTTCTTTCCCTTTTTCTCTACTCTATTGCGTGCTGCTTTACAGGCAAAATGATAAAGTAACACTGTTTGATTCAATTATAACCCCTTGGCATTTTGATTGCCTTAATTTTGCGCTTCGAGATCAAAGTAAACGAACCATCACGAGTCCATCACCGAATGGACCGTGCCATTAAATTGGCATCACGGATAGGATTCTGGGAAATAGAGGAGTGCAGGTAGTGTAGAGGGCTCTGTCTCTTGGAATCAAACCAAAAGATCTCAAAGTGCAAAAGGGGTGTTGCTCTCATGTTGATGAGAATTGTCTGCTAGGGAGAGTGAAGGGTCAATCTTGTGTAACTAAGTTGAACCTTCCCATAGCAGATTTTTTGGCCCCTTCAACCACTTGGGTAAGAGAAGGGTGACACACCAGTTGCTGCGGTTTTTGTAACTAAGTTGTGCCTTCCTGAAGTAGGTTCCGCCCCTTCATAATAAGAATGATCGAAAAAGCTGATAATCAAGATTTTTGGTTAGTGAAAGATCAAGACTCGTTCTACACACTTTTAGCAAAGTATAGGACTCGACCCTCCGTACCTGGAGAAGACTGGGCTCGTGGTAATTGGGCTGATTTACAGAGTGTAGTAGACCGAGTGATTTCTTTACAGACTAAGTCTAAGTTTAGATCAAATAAAGATAAAGCTGTAGTCTGTGCTGTCCTAGGAGCTAGCCTAGTAGCAGCGATTGAAGATCGCCTCAGGTGATGTAGTAATGAAAGCAAAATTATAGAATCCCTTGAAAATCTAGTGCAGGTTTTGCAAAAAACAACCTCCAGTTTAGGACAACAAGTAGAAAATTGTTTTCAACATTTAGAAAAAGAGAGGAAAGAAAACCACTCATTAAAAGCTACTCTAAAGGAAGAATGTTTAAAAAACACAGGAGTGCTGAGGCAGCAGGAGTTAGAGGAGAAAAGTATCCAACAAATAAATCAAATTTACCCTCAGAAAGAATTGGAGGAGATGGGAAAACGTTATGACGAATATCCACACGTGAGTCCCTTAGTGAAAACAGAATATTTTCATGCAAATGAGGGGGATGCTGACCCTCACATTACAACTAAGCAAACACCTTACACTGCCACTGAGCTGGCCAAACTAAAGAAAGAGTACAGCCACCTTCCTAAATAATCTGAAACTGAATACATGTGGCATGTATCCCTAACTGGGGGAGACCAAATTCAGTTAAGTGAACAAGAAGCTAATGGTTACTGGGGGCACGGAGTTTTCTTAACAAGTGGTGACATGCCCCATGGTCCCTAACCCATCAAGCTGCTTATTGGGCTGGAGGGCTAAACCCTTTAGACGGGGGAAAGCCCTTGGCAATCACTGGCACACCTGATCAATTGTTAGAAAGTGTACACAAATCAGCCTGCTTACAAATGATACATAAAAAGAAATTAATTCCCAAATGTGAATTCCCAATGATGTTGCCAGTGAATCCAGACATGATGACTGATGACTCCCTTGATAAGGGGACTTCCAGAGTCACTTAAATCTACTGGGATTAACCTTCAAATGACAATCACATTAATGAGCCCAGTAGAAAGGTTGGAAGGTGTGATTAGAAGCCAGGGTAACAGAAATGGGAACCAGAGAGATGGAGCTAATACTAGCATAGATTCCCCCTTCACCCCTGCCCCGACTTCCCCCAACCAACCAAATACTCAAAAGGTGTGGACATGAGGGGAAGTAGCACAAGAACTGATAGATTATAGTGGGAAATATGGCCCAGTAAAAATCCTAGAAGAACCGTTGAGAGGAATCCGTCATACTGAAGTCAAGAATCTGCCCCTCTCTACCAGTACTGCTGCTGCTATCGGTGCCCCAAGAAAGGAGCATCCGTACATTAAAACAGGAAAGGGAGAACAACCAAAGAACTGACAACAATGGTGATTTTTGGGAATTAAAAAGGGAGTTCCCAGAGATATAATGGAGGGCTTACCCCTTGATAAACTTAGTAAACTAGTATCAAGGTGGCAAAATCCAAAAGAACATTCACAGACCGTGAAAGAAGTCCTACCTGTTATACCTTCAGCTCCCTCCCCCACCGAGGATGAAAGTCTCTCCCAGAAACAGGAAAACTAGAACCTCCATTCCCTAGTAGTGAGCGGAGGAATGGAGGATGGATTTATATCTGACAGCTCACACATACTAGAGGGGGAGATTTATTGATCACGGCTATAGTGGGTCCTAAGCGTGCACCTGTAACCTTTTTGATTGACACCAGTGCACAGATTTCTGCTCTAAGCGAAGTAGATGCTGGAAGGTGTGGAGTTTCTCCCTTGAGGTGACGTTTTTGCGTCCTTAACGCTTTAGGGTCGACAGAAGTTATGAAAGTTGTTTGAGTAAAATTGTTATTGCTGGGGAATGAGAGCACAGTCATTATTGAGATGGTGATTGGAGACATTCCAAACAGTTTGCTAGGTATGGATACCCTCAAAGGCAGACAGTGGGAAGATTCAGAAGGATTGTTGTGGACTTTCGGAATGCTGCAGCTACATGTCAGACTACTGCAAACTGCACCTGCACGCCCATATAGCCAGGTCACAAACGTTAAGCAATACCCCCTTCCCCTGGGTGCCAAAGAAGGTATCAAACTGGTTATACAAGAAATGCAAGAACAAGGAGTGGTAATAAATACCCATTCTCCTTTTAACTCTCCAGTGTGGCCAGTTAGAAAACCCAATGGGACGTGGCGACTTACAATAGATTTTCAGCGGCTGAATGCCAACACCGATCCTTTAATCGCCGCAGTCTCCGATCTGGCTGAACTAATAACCATGATACAAGAAAAAGCTCATCCAATCATGGCAACAACAGATGTTAAAGACATGTTTTTTATGATACCATTGTGACCAGAAGACAGAGATTATTTTGCGTTCACCTGGGAAAGAAAACAATACACTTTCACCCAACTTCCCCAGGGGTACAAACATTCTCCCACATTAGCTCATCATGCTTTAGCCCAAGAGCTAGAAAAAATACCCAAACCCAAAGGCATAACTGTTTATCAGTACATTGATGATATTCTTGTAGGAGGAAATGAAATAATGAAAGTGGGGGCAACCCAACAGGATATAATTTCACATTTAGAAAATCTGGGTTTGCAAATTCCCCCTGAAAAGGTCCAAAAGCCCTCACAAGAAGTAAAATTTCTGGGAATCTGGTGGAAAGGAAGGATGACCTGCATCCCGCCGGACACCCTTGCTTCCTTAGTTCAGATCAAAATGCCTGAGTCAAAAAAGGGTTTGCAGCATGTTTTAGGGCTGTTGATCTTTCGGAGGAAACACATCTCAAATTTTTCCATCATTGCTAGACCTCTTTATGATTTTCTAAGAAAGGAGGTCAAATGGGAATGGACAGCTTCTCAGGAAGAAGCTATGTGATTACTAATTTTTGAAGCAACAGCTCATCAAGTCCTTGGTCCTATTCACCCTACAGACCCTTTTCAGGTTGAATGGGGGTTTGCTTTATCAGGCTTATCAGTTCATATATGGCAGAGAGGTCCTGAAGGTCCAACCCGACCTGTGGGATTTTTCTCCGGTGGTTTTAGGGATGCCAAAAAGAGAGACACTGCTTGGGAGAAAGGTTTGTTTGTTGTTAGTCTGGCTCTGGTAGAAGTAGAGAAGATTGCATGACAGCAGCCAATCGTATTAAGAGGCCCATTTAAAGTCATAAAAGAAGTCACTTCTGGGACCCCTCCCCCCGACAGGGTGGCCCAGAAGGCCTCAGTATGAAAGTGGTATGCTCAGATTGAACACTATTGTAACATTTTCTCGGTATCTGAAGGAGCTTTAAAAAATCTGGCTATACAAGAAATGGAGAGCTTGGACGATGACCAAGATAAACCTGCCTCAGTAATCCAAGTCGCACCTCCCTTTTCGCATGATTGGTCAGCTAGTGCTTGGTTTACTGATGCTTCTGCTAAAAGAGAAGGAAAGGTGTGGAAATACAGGGCAGTAGCACTCCATACCTCTTCCGATGAACACATTATAACAGAGGGAGAGGGTAGTGCACAAGTAGGTGAATTAATTGCAGTATGGAGTGTTTTCCAACATGAAGCATAAACTACTTCTCCTGTCCACATTTATACTGACTCTTATGCTGTGTTTAAGGGGTGTACCAAGTGGCTTCCTTTCTGGGAACAGAACGGATGGGAAATTAATAGGATTCCAGTGTGGCAAAAAGAAAAATGGCAAGAAATCTTTATTGCTAGAAAGGGAAACTTTGCTGTGGACTGGGTAGCTTCTCATCAGGTAGATGGGGGATCTGCAGGAGAATGGAATAACCAAGCTGATGAATTACCAAGACTGGCCCCTGTACAAAAGGACCAAATTTCAGAAGACTGGGAATGCTTGTTAGAATGGTTACATGTAAAATGCAAACACACCAGAGCTAAGGACTTGTATGGTGAAGCTCTGGCCCGAGGTTGGCCCGTCACCAAAGAAATGTGTAAAACCTGCATATCGGTCTGTGAACAATGTTGGAGACAGCTTGAAAGGCACCCTTTAGAAGATAACCCTCTACATTTAAGGGAGGGTAAAGGTTTCTGGGATGCCTGGCAGGTGTATTATATTGGCCCCTTTAAGAAATCAGGAGGTAAACATTTTGTACTGGTGGGGGTGGAAATAACATCAGGATTAGTCCAAGCTGAAGCTTTTGGCAAAGCTACAGGTGAAAACACTGTGAAAGCATTGTGAGAATGGTTTGGAACTTTTCCAAAGTCACAAGAAATACAGTCTGACAACGGTTCCCATTTCATCGCCAAAGTTGTACAAGATTGGGCACAAAGTGAAGGGATTAAATGGACTTTTCACACCCCATATTACCCACCAGCTAATGGAACTGTAGAAAGAACTGACAGCCTCTTGAAACGGCTTTTGAAACCTCATGAGGGTAACTGGGATACTCGTCTGTGGCAAGTTATCACAAGCGTAAATGACAGGTGGGGGGTAAATGGATGCCCCAAAATCACTGCTTTCTGCCCAAAAGCCCCTTCCTTGATTCCCTCTTTAAAGGGACCGAATGATTCCAAAGATCCAGCCCATTTCCCAGGACAACGAGTCCTGGTGGAACTCCCTACTGTGGAAAGCGTATCACTAGCATTGAAAACCCCTTTAAATGCAAATGCATGGGTAGCCTCTCATGCCCCGGGTAAGGAACACCAGATAAATACCCACTGGATAATTCCATAATTTTAATTATTTTTGCCTCGAGGAGGCAAGCCCTGTTTGTTTTCCTTTTGCAGGAGAACTCCGAGGGACACAGAGAATATCACGAATCATTCAAGAATCAAATCTGAAGGCTTAATTTGTCAAAATGACCAATAGTATAATTAGACTACTAATACTTTTCTGCATCTTCTCACCTACCCATAACCAAAAATACACTAAATGGCCTTGGTCCAAAGCTACTGTTATATACACTAGTTCTCTAGGACTGTATCCTGAAGACCACTTTCCAAGTTTAGCTACTATAGTAATACCTGATGATAAAGTGTATTGCCCATATGAATGGAAGTGGGATAGGAAGGATTGGGTTAGAGTCCTGAATGGTACAAATGGAGAAAAAATTAAAATAGGATGCAGAAAGGTGGAAGGATCTAACCATGAGAAAGCCTCTTCAATTACAGTTACTGGAAACCTTTTAGATCTAAATTCGACAACCAAAATTCACCCTAACATCTCAGCGAAACTCTGTGCCACTGCAGAGTGGAAATGTAATAAACAAAATTCTCTCATCTCGTGTTGTCGCCAAAAGTACATCGGCAACTATACCACCTTGGACCCAAGTACCAACAATGTGGAGATTACTAAATCCTGCAAGGATGCAGAAACTGATTGTTGGTGCAACTTCACTTTAACAAGGACCATCCGGGTGGTGTGTAATTGGCGAAACAATCACGCCAACCGATCAGAACTACTAGGCCTAAAATTCAAATTTAAAATAAATGCTGTCGCCAAACCTCCAGTGACATTTGTTGCAATAGTCACCTATCACAACAAAGACAGCGTTTTCACACAATGACAAAAATAAAGCTTCACGCTCTTTTATGGTGGTCCAGGGTGTCAACTTCTCCATGCAATGTAGACTGATTACTGAATCCCTCACTGAACCAGTAAACAGCTATAGAATTGGACTACATGGCTCTACTCTATCATGTGAAAAACAAAGCCAAAATTGTTGGCTAAACTTTGTGGAGGGGTTTCTGTTAGATGGAGATTTATTGTTGAATTAGTCAGACCCAAAGGAATCTCAAGGCCACTTCGAAAAGCTGAAAACAGGACCTGCTGTGGGAGTGAGGCATTTCTACAATAACAGGGACTCAACAAGATGTAAATCAATGGACCTATCAGCAGTGAGATTCCAGCTCGTGAACATAGACAATATCCAATTAGCGAATGCATGATTGGAGCGTGGATGCGTGATCAGAAAATAGTTGCATATATAAGGAGGCTTGTTTCTGTAATAAACGGCTTTGCGTGATTCACATCGGAGTGCTGAGTCCTTTATCGTTCCAACAAAACTTGACTGCAATACAATATACTCATAAAGTAATGTGTGGTAAAAATAATACCAAACATTGGAGGGAACTCAGGATAGAGGTCGTGACACCTACCACCCAACCAATAGCTGTACCCGATCCGAAAATTTTTGAAATTGGACCATATGTGATCAAAAATATAGGCCAATAACAAATGTTGTTCAATCCAGAATGGTCTCTTAAGCGTGTTGAGGTGTTAATGCAAAATAAGGTTTCTGAGATTCAGCCAGCCTACTCTCCTTTCTTAAGGACCTCTTTCAAAGGGTGAACAACCTGACTGAGGAAACAAATTCCTAATAGAACACCGAGAGACCTAACTGGTGTGTTGGTGACAGGATTGGAAGTTCTAACTGGTATTGATTCAGAGATATTAATGAATAAATTGACTACTACAACTAGTGATTTGGCAAAATTGCAACTGCCCTTGAGGTCTTCCCTATTGGCTTTGGGAACTAACCAGTGACTGTTATAAAAAGTGTTACCAAAATGGGAAAAAGTAAATGTAAAAGACCATGAATTGATAATAGATGCACTTGGTGTGGTCCAAAATAACCTTTCTTTGGCAATCAGTTGTATTCAGGCACAACTGTGGATGCAATCACACCTTGATCATAAGAGAAGGTGAAGAAGGTGCTTTCCCTACTGAAATTCGGAAAATTGTTTGGGACAGTGCCAATGAATTTGAGAAAGAACTGCAGTCCTGGTGGACTTTGGTAAACTTCACTTATAACCCCATCACAAACACTGCCACGACCTTTGTGTTAACCATACACAATACTTCAATATACGTAATTTACGCTATCATTGCATTAGGATTGAACCACAACAGAGCTGTACTCTATCCTTTCGAGCACAGAGTATGGGCCTGAAAAGTGGATGAAAAATGGCAAACTGTCAATTTAGAATCTTGTATTGTGCGGGAACAGCAAGGATTCATCTGTGAAAGTAATACAATTAGTTCTCAAGACATTTGTCTGGACTCTGAGCAGAATGTTTGTCATTTTGAGGTTCGTCCTGACAATCGAGAAATGGTATTATGTTGGAGAATGGTTTGGAAATGGGGGACGTGGGTCTACGGAGCAGTTGTGTGAGTAGAGTCTAGATTTTGTCACATTCCTATACCTCTCTTGGGTTAAGATTTGTTAAGCAAATTGTAAGCTCAAATAACGTTTTCTGAGAATTCTGTTTAGTTGCATGTCCTACAAGAAGCTGCTTGGATGGTGCAGATCTGCTTGTGCAAGTGAGAAATCTACAAGGAAATTTCGAATGCTGTATTTCCACTAGTATTAGCAGCCAATGTTTCGATAAAGCAAATACTACACTTCTGAAACAGAACTTCGATCCAGTAAGGGACATCAATATCCAATAAATATGACAGACAAAATGGAGTTAGAAACTTTGAAGAATAAATTTATGACAACCTTACAGGCTGACTGCATTCAGTTAGATTTGCAGATTTGTCTACGAAATAACCTGTGTCTATTGTGGGACAGTATGATGAGATTGCTAGCAGATTGATATACCGACTGTTGTATACCAATTGTCACTCTGATCAAGAAAATGTAGGGAATGAATTTAAGTCTTAATAGGCCATGATCCTTTTGTCATATATGTACCAGTTGTGAAATTTAATTCTGATTTTTTTTTCATTTGTAATCTATGTCTTTGTAAATTGCACTAGCTGGTTTTCTTAACAGCACAACTTTTAGCATGCATAAATGTAAATTGCTGCAGAACCTGCAAGTCTCTAACATCAGGTCACAGACCATACTTGTATCTGGTCTGATCCTACATACTTGCACAGTTTTTGTTTATGGTTCAGGAAAGTCTCATAAAGCTGTAGTAGTTTGGTGTGAAGATAACGATTGGCATCATTCTGTAAAAACTATTGAAGGTTCAACCCAATTAGCAGAACTTAGTACAGCTTTAAATTACTTAGAGCTTTTTAAGGAGGAACCTCTAAATTTGATTTGTGATTTTGAGTACATAGTCAAGGTCCAACGCACGTATCTGATTCTGAACTTTTGTTTGTTTGTTTCTTGTTTTTTTTTTTTTTTAAAAAGGTGGGGGGAAGTACGGGAAACACCACAAAACCAATTGTCAAAATCATTGTATGTGATGAAATACTTTGCAAGTATGACCCAAAACCATGCTAAATCAGAAAGAACCTACATTAGTTATGGTCAAATCACTAGTCAATGGAAAAGGTCACATCAATTGATAACCTGGGGAAACGTTATGTTTGTGTCATTACAGGCCAAGGATCGAAGTGGATTCCCGCGAAGTGGGTCAAGCCATGACTAAATAAAGACAACAAAGATTCAATGGATGCAGATGGACAGGAGGGAGATAAGCTGTGAGGACTGTTTCAGATGTAAACCATGGATCCTAATTCAGTGTTATAAATGCTCACAGACCTGGAAGATAAATCGAAGTCAATCCATAAGGAAATTCAACAGCTTATGGACTACACCCAGAAGATTCAAGAAGATATAGGGCTTTTCGGCTTGGAGGGGTTAACAAACTGGCTAGGGTTAGAAGGGTGGTTTAAGAGCTTTTTACAAAGTGTGTTGCTTATCTTAGTTATAGTAGCTATAGGGTTATTGTGTTTAAGCTGTGCTCTCTCTTGCTTTAAAAGAATGTTTGAGCAAATAGTGAATCAGGCTCTGCTTGTACAAAAAGAAAAAGGGGGAAATGTTGGAGAATGGCTTGGAAATGGGGGATGTGGGTCTACGAAGCAGTTGTGCGAGCAGAGCCTATTCTGAAGGTCTTAGCATAAGTAGCAAGACTAGGCCGCAGTGAGAACCGCTGACTGTTTCAGTAAAATCAGCAAGGTCACTGAGACCTTCGCAGAGTTTCACAAACAGCTTTCAACAGCACAAGAATGTAGAATAAGCATAGCTAGCAGCTGCAAGTAGGAGGACCATGCAAATGTGACTGTTAGAGCTTAAGCCAATTAGTAGGTCACAGGTATGCATAATTATCGTGAACTGTATAAGTATATGCTATTTGGGCTAATAAATCAAACTATGCTTTATCACTCATATTGAGTCGACCTGCGTGTTCCTCCGCCTCTCAAAGTATTAGTGTATATTGGCAAAGGTTGTGTGTGCTTGAGGACTACTTGTAACTCTATATTAGTAGATAGAGTGATGGTAAATATTAGAAATAATTCAAATTTTTGTGTTTGTAATTTTGTTAAAATTACTGGATGTGATTTTTCTTATTTAACACCAGTCATATCTCATCAACTTATGCAATCTAATTACACACTGATTTATGAATTACTGCCTACATCTATCAGGATGAATCTCACATTGGTAAAGCAATTGTTGCAACACCAAGACTTGATCAAGATCTTTGAAGAAGTTTGAGTAAATGGACAGAAAACCTTGATAACTGTTCACCACAATGCTGAAGAAATTCACAGTGTGTTGAGAAGAGTAGAAAAAGACACAGAATATAAGTGGTGGGACATACTTTTCAGGTGGTCACCTACTGCTACAGGCATCCTGAACAAGTTGTGTCACCCCATTGTTGTTCTCTTGGTATTAGTTTTGATAGGTTTTGTTCTCTCTGCGGTATTGTATGTTTTGAATTGCAAAATGCTAAAGCGTTTGACACATTTGACATCTATACTTAATGCACACAATTTGTTTAGTGTGCCCTCCAATGGAGACATCCATAAAACCATTCATACAAAGCGGATTGCGTGCATATAAACCACTTTTCCTTTCCTTTTTCTTCCTCTATACTTTCTGTCTCTCTTTGAGGATCATGTTGCTGCCACGAGCTCCTGATAACAATGTTCAGTCACGGGGTGGTGTAAGAGTCGATCTGAAGATTTGTCTGAACATCACCATCAAGAACAGATGGACAATGACTTGGAGAGAGGCCCGAGGAGAATAATTGTGTTGCACAGGTCTCTCCAACTCGGGGGCTACTGGTAACAATAGCTGCTGTGTGGACTTCACCTGCTGCCTCAGCCAAGCTTGTCCCCACCTCCTAAAAGGAACTGTGTTATACAGGTCTCTCCGACCCGGGGACAATAGCCGTTGTCCAGAAGATGGATTTTCACCTGCTGCTTCAGCCAAACTTGCCCCCCACCGCCTCCCTGTTACTAAGGACAACGAAGAAGAGCATGCCCAGAAGCTCGCCAAGGATCCTGAGGTCACCCTGAATGCGAGGCAACGCAGGCGCAGATGGGTCCTGGCAAGCAAAGCGGGGACTTTTTGGGCCTGCGCAATTAAGCCTGGATTGTGAAACAAAGGTGGAGATTGGCCTCAAACAATGGGAATGAGGGGGGGTGAAGAAGCATAAAAGATGACTCCCGACTGGACATGGTTAAGATCTTCCCACCAGAGGATCCCGGATCACGACGCAGGACCGGCAGGACTCTACGGGACCGAAGACCAGAGGGACACCTTTGGGACTCGGTGGTGGTAATTAAAATCCTCTTTTTCCCTTTTTTTTCTTTTTTTCTTTCCCTTTTTCTCTACTCTCTCTCTATTGCATGCTACTTTACGGGCAAAATAATAAAGTAACACTGTTTGATTCAATTATAACCCCTTGGCATTTTGGTTACCTCAATTTTGTGCTTCGAGATCAAGGTAAACGAACCATCACAAGTCCATCACCAAATGGATCGTAACAGGGGAAAAGGAGAAAACTGGGCACAACAGAGACAAACCCAAGGGTACCATACCAAAGTGTGAGGGATGGGGTGCTAGCAAGGCCCTTTTGTCTGCCCTCTCATTGGAGGCAGGGGATGGAGGGCCATGTGGTAGCAAAGGCACAAGGGTTATTGATGTTAGAAACCACAGAAGAGCCTGAGAAGGATCAAAAAGGAATTAGGGCTTCTCAGTGCAAAAAGTTGGTGGGATCAGTAGCCTAGCTGAACTGCATCTATATGAATGCACACAGCATGGGCAACAAACAGGAGGAGCTGGAAGTCATCATGCGGCAGAAAAACTACAATGTAGTTGCCATCACAGAAACATGGTGGGATGACTCCCACAGTTGTAGTGCTACATTGGATGGCTATAAACTCTTCAGAAGGGATAGGCAAGGAAGGAGAGGAGGTGGGGTAGCCATGTATGTTAGGGAGTGTTTTGATTGTCTAGAGCTTAATGATGGTGACAATAGGGTTGAGCATTTATGGGTAAGAATCAGGGGGAAGACCAACAAGGCAGATATCCTGGTGGGAGTCTCTTACAGACCACCGAACCAGGATTAAGAAGCAGACAAAATATTCTGCAGGCAGCTGGGGGAAGTCTCGTGATCACTACCCCTTGTTCTCACTGGGGACTTCAACTTACCAGATGTCTGATGGAAATACACAGCAGAGAAGAAACAGTCTAGGAGACTCCTGGAGTGTCCAAATTCCTGATACAGCTGGTCAGTGAGCCAACTGGGGAAGGCACCCCACCTGTTTGCAAACAGAGAAGGATTTGTGGGTGATGTGATGGTCAGAGGTCATCTTGGGCATAGTCACCATGAAATGATTGAGTTTTCTATTCTTGGAGAAGTAAGGAGGGGGATCAGCAGAACTACTACCCTGGAGTTCTGAAGGGCAGACTTTGACCTGTTTAGGAGCCCCTTGGGGGGTTGTTCTTAAAGGTAAAGGAGTCCAGGAAAGCTGGTAGCTCTTCAAGTAGGAAGTCTTAAAGGCATGAGAGCAGGCTGTCCCCATGTGCTGAAAGATGAGCCGATGGGGATGAAGACCAGCCCTGCTGAACAGAGAGCTTCATCTAGAACTCAGGAATAAAAGGAGAATTTCTGACCTTCGGAAGAAGGGACAGGTAACAAGGACGCTGTGAATTTATGCAGGGGGAACATTAGAAGGGCCAAAGCCCAACTAGAGCTGGGCCTGGCTTCTGCTGTAAAAGGGAACAAAAAATGTTTCTATAAATACATTGGCAACAAAAGGAGGGCTAAAGAGAATCTGCGCCCTGTAGTGGACGCATCGGGAAACATAGTGACAGAGGATGAGGGAAAGGCTGAGGTACTTAATGCCTTCTTTGCCTCGGTCTTTAATAGTACAACCAGTTGTGGTCCAGGTGCAAAGCACCCTGAGCCAGAAGACAGTAAGCGGGAGAAGAATGAAGCTCCCTTGGATCCAAGGGGAAATGGTTAGCAACCTGCTACACCACTTAGACACACTCAAGTCTATGGGGCCAGATGGAATCCATCCAAGGGTACTGAGGGAGTTGGCAGAAATGCTCATCGTGCCACTTTCAATTATTTATCTGAAGTCCTGGCTAACCGGGGAGGTCCCAGTTGACTGGAAGTTGACAAATGTGACACCCATCTACAAGAAGGGCCGGAAGGACAATCCAGGGAACTACAGACCTGTCAGTCTAACCTCGGTGCTGGGCGAGGTCATGGAGCAGATGATCTTGAGTAACATCACACGGCACTTACAAGAGAACCATATGATCAGGCCCAGTCAAAACAGGTTTATGAAAGGCAGATCTTGCTTGATCAACCCGATCTTCTTTTTTGACCAGGTGATCTGCTTAGTGGATGAGGGAAAGGCTGTGGATGTTCTGTACCTAGACTTTAGTAAAGCCTTTGACACTGTTTCCAACAGCATTCTCCTTGAGAAACTGCCAGTTCATGGCTTGGATGGGCGTACTCTTTCTGAGTAAAGAACTGTCTGGAGGGCTGGGCCCAAAGAGTTGTGGTGAACAGAGCCAAATCCAGTTGACAGCCACTCACGAGTGGTGTTCCCCAGGGCTCAGTATTGGGGCCAGTTCTGTTGAATCTCTTTATCAATGATCTGGACAAGGGCATTGAGTGCACCCTTAGTAAGTTTGCAGATGACACCAAATTGGGTGGGAGTGTTGATCTGCTTGAGGGTAGGAAGGCTCTACAGAGGGATCTGGACCAGCTGTATTGATGGGCTGAGGCGAATTGTATGAGGTTTAACAAGGCCAAGTGCTGGGTCCTGCATTTGGGTCACAACAGCCCCATGCAACACTACAGGAAGAGTGGCTGGAAAGCTGAACGGCAGAAAGGGACCTGAGGGTGTTGACCCCAGCTATTTTGTGATTCTTTGTTGATCCACAGTTGACTGAACATGAGCCAGCGGTGTGCCCAGGTGGCCAAAAAGACCAACAGCATCCTGGTTTGTATCAGGAACAGTGTGGCCAGCCGGACTGGAGAAGTGATTGTCCCCTGTACTCGGCACTGGTGAGGCTGCACCTTGAATACTGTATTCAGTTTTGGGCCCCTCACTACAAGGAAGACATTGAGGTACTGGAGGTAGTTCAGAAAAGGGTTCAATGAAGCTGGTGAGTGGTCTAGAGAGCAAGTCTTATGAGGAGCAGCTGAGGGAACTGGGGCTGTTGAGTAAAGGAGGCTGAGGGGAGACCTTATTGCTGTCTACAACTGCCTGAAAGGAGGTTGTAGCAAGGTGGGTGTCAGTCTCTTCTCCCAAGTAACAAGTTATGCACGGAAAGGATAAACATACTCGCAATCTTGCGAGAAGTTTTACTCACACACGTGGCTGCAAGGCAAGCGGAGTCTCCATCCTGGGGAGGGGGGGCTCTCGGCGGCAGCATCTTCAGTTCGCGCTCCGAGAGACCGGTGACAATGGGCCGCGTCTCGACGAGAGAGTCCCGTTTTTATACTGGCTGATCAGACCTGACTGTAGGCATTCTAGAAGCTTCTCTGCACCCCCACACCGTGTGTGGGGTGCCCCTGAAGCCTCCAAACATCCCCCACACTGGTCACAGGTGCCCAGCGGCTCACTGGCGCCTTGGCAATCCCTTCTCCTAATGGCCCTGGCCAGGGTGCTCTGGGGCCAAACAAAAGAAGCTGTTAGCCTCAGAGAGAGAGGGAGATGTGCCTACTCCTTCCATGATGAAGGAGGGAGGGGAAGAAAGGGGGGTTTGCATTCTGCCACACTAATGTAGGTTCTTTCTGATTTAGCATGTTTTTTGGGTCACACATGCAAAGTGTTTCATCACAGGGTAAATTTGGGCTGCACCACTTAGATATAAGTGATTCATCACATACAATACTTTTGACAATTGGTTTTGTGGTGTTTTCCCTACTTCTCCCCCCTTTTTGTTTAAAAAAAAGAGAAAAAACAAAAACAAAAAACCAGTTAAGAATCAGATATGTGCACTGGACCTTGACTATGTACTCAAAATCACAAATCAAATTTAGAGGTTCCTCCTTAAAAAGCTCTAAGTAATGTAAAGCTGTGCCAAGTTCTGCTAATTGGGTTGAACCTTCAATAATTTTTACAGAATGATGCCAATTGTTATCTTCATGCCAGACCACTACAGCTTTATGAGACTTCCCAGAACCATCAACAAAAACTGTGCAAGTATGTAGGATCAGACCAGATACAAGTATGGTCTGTGACCTGATGTTAGAGACTTGCAGGTTCTGCAGCAATTTACATTTTACATTTATGCATGCCAAAAGCTGTGCTGTTAAGAAAATCAGCTAGTGCAATTTGCAAGGACATAGATTGCAAATAAAAACATCAAAATTAAATTTCACAACTGGTACATGTATGACAAAAGGATTATGGTCTATTGAGACTTAAATTCATTCCCTGCATTTCTTGATCAGAGTAACAATCAGTATATCAGTCTGTTAGCAATCTCATCATACTGTCCCACAACAACCACAGGTTTTTTCTATGTTGTAGCTATAAACAGACAAATCTGCAAGTCCAATCGAATGCAGTCAACCTGCAAGGTTGTCATAAATTTAGTCCTCAAAGTTTCCAACTCCATTTTAGCTGTCATATTTATTGGATATTGTTTTCCCTCTACCGGATCGAAGTCCTGTTTCAGATCTATCAGTGTAGTATTTGCTTTATCAAAACATTGGCTGTTAATATCAGTGGAAATACAGCATTTGAAATTTCCTTGGAGATTTCTCACTTGCAGCAAGCAGATCTGCACCATCCAAGCAGCTTCTTGTAAGACATGCAACTGAACAGGATTCTCAGAAAACATTATTTGAGCTTACAATTTACTTAACAAGTCTTGATCCAAGAGAGGTATAGGGCTTTCTGGCAACTACAAGAATTCATGTATTAAAACTTTGTTCCAAATTTGGCATTCTATTGGTCTCACAAAACGGCCTTTCTTTCATTCTCTCCCATGACCTCAAAAACTAACACGGTGAATTTACTAAGAAGTCTCTTACAACCAGTTACCACAAAATAAGTCTATTAAAAAAAAAATTTGGTTTAATTTCCCAGCTTCATTAGAACTATGGACCCACTGGCAATGCCTTTAAATTTCAACCCTCAGACTCCTTCATGCAGTATTACAGTTCTCTAGCAGTAACATTACTGGGGGACGGAATAAAACCTCTCGCCCCCATCTGGGATGGCAGGATCTCCAGTCTAGCATGAAAACAAATCAGTTCGAACTCCACATCAAACCAACCTGTCTGCACTCAAATCAGTACCACTCTGACCCAGAGAAGCACTGAGCATTCTGACCTCCCCAAAGCTGACCAGTGTGAAAAGACTGACTTCAGCAAGGAGGTAAAAGGATGAGCTCTCTCCCCAGATGTGCCAAAACCTAGGAGACAAGATAGAAGCAAAAAGAAACATCACCAACAACCCCTGATTCAAAGCCGAGAAGCAACACAGTGCCACAACAAGGATGGATGACAATACTCCAGAGAAAAAAAACAGAGCGGGGGGAGTAAAGCCCCCCTTTCTCCGCTTAGCAGTGGGAAAACGGGTTTTTTCCTTTTTTTTTTCTTTTTTTCTTCTTTCTCTTCTTGCTACAGTTCAGATGTAGCCAAGGCCACGCAGCTGGCGTATTCGCTGGTACGAAGTGGGAGGCTCTGGAAAACTCCTCAGTTACAATGAGCTGAGTTTATCTCGCAACTCGACACAGGCCTGGGATATTTTGCTTTTTTGTTTTCCCATTTCATTCCAACCATAATGCACTTTATACGCAATTCCAAGTAGCTCAGTAATAGTTACATTCCTCAGCCCCATTTACCTTTTGAAATTTACAGATGTCAAAAACCAGCATATTAAACATCAATCCATTATTCCATTTCTCTAGATCCAAATTAGTTCATATTCTAGCAACTTTTAAATACAACCTCATACAATACCAAGGCCACATCCATCATAGCATTTAGTTATTTTCTCTTTTCTTTTCTTTTCTTTTCTTTTCTTTTCTTTTCTTTTCTTTTCTTCTCTTTCTCTTCTCTTCTCTTCTCTTCTCTTCTCTTCTCTTCTCTTTTCTTTTCTTTTCTTTTCTTTTCTTTTCTTTTCTTTTCTATGTGAATCAGAATGTAACAATTTAAATTCTTTTCTGGTCTCAAAAATGGCAAATTAACTTACAGTACCATACTTCACCAAATTTTTTCCAAAGTTCTGCAAAACAACATTAATTGCAATACAGCACTGAAACCCTGAATTCCACATTTAAGCCACATTTTAGTACAGTATCATTTCAAGTTTTATTTTTTCAGAATATTTCCTAAGGGGGAACAAGGTGGAATTTTAGCAGTGGAACCGATTCCCATTTTGTAGTTATCTCCCCAAACAAAATTCTTTTGGTACCAAACATATATATACGCAAACTAAAATACTGAGTTCAGATATGAAAACCAAATACCAAGTTCAAATATGCAGATGGATCACAGTTATACTTACTGAAGACAATATCTCGATTTTAGCATTGCACCTTTGAACTGCTTACTGCTCAGCCAGGTAGCGGTGCCGCTGGGTCTCCCTGACAAAACAGGTCAGTGCGCGCTGGAGCCCCATCGGCACCGGCCCCCCCCGCCACTGCAGCAAGCTGGATCGGGCAAGGCTTTTAATAGCGTCTCATCTGGGGTGCTACAACTGTTATCCCAAAACCAGGGTTCTTTACTTGGTGTGGACACACAAGAGCCAAATTTAGTACATAGTGATGAAACACAGCCCATCACAGAGTTGTGCAAGTCTGAATGCCGGAATAAAGCTAGCATGCTAGAAAGAGAAATAACAGCTACTACACACAAAATTTTACCATCACATTCACGCAGTAAAGAACTAAATTACTCATGATCTTCTGTATTATCACAAAATGCACATTTTGAGTCCATGGATTCTCATGATTTAACAGTCTGTGAAATCACTGCACCACACAACAAAGAGCTACTAAAACTGCAACATGCTTAAACAGATACCCACAAAGAAGGTTAATGAAGAAAGCATCTTGCAGACTTCAGCAAGTTTACTGTGACCTGTGTGTTATCAGTTAACTCTCTCTCAGTTTGTTGAAGTTCAAACCGCCCTGCCTGTAAAACTGAAATGATTCAATGATCTTTGTAGAGTTTTATTTTTCTCCTGCTCTTCTCGCTTTAGAAACAACGAAGTGTTATACTTCAAGGTTCTATTCTCCGGACACTTTTCCCAATCATTAAACTTACACAGCAGCCACCATTAATTACAATATTTCACAAGATTTTCGTTCCTCATATTTCAAGTGCTTTCCTATGTTTTAAAACACCTCCCAATACAGATTTCTTAACAACACGACTGAAAACAGTCGTTTCCAACCCCATCTCCTAAGTAAAAACCATGAGAAGAGGGAGGGAGGGGGGGAAAGCACAGGGCTGCTTGCAGCGCAAGTGGGAAAAGTGGGGAGAAGGTTTTACGGCACACTTATACCACAAAGAAACAATTCTGACAACAACCAGTAAAACTCACGTTCCTGACAAGCTGCTTGATTTTCAGAGAGGCAATACACAGAAACACATAATATGTACTGTAAAACTCGCAGATAACATGTTGATAGCAAACATTAGCATCCTCTACTGCTAATTACAACACCATTTCTTCCTTAGCTTCTAAGTTTTGAACCTGCTTATTGATGACCTCTTGAAGACGGTCAATAAATTGCATGTAATTCTCGTTGGGACCCTGATTAATAGTTGCAAATGATTTGGCTGCTTTGTCAGTTTCAGGCACCTTTATCATAGCTTGATATGTGAGGTCTCTTGACTGCCTCAGGATTTCAGAAACTTATTGTGCCTGTAGTTGCGGTATGCCAATTAGTGTCTCTTCCAAGAGTTGGGGGGTACCTGCCCCTTTCAATGAATCCCCATCGTTCTGTCTGAAATGATCTATTGCTGTTACGTTGCATAGGTCTAATTTTGCTTTGAGTCTTTCATGGTTTTTATCTGATCTTGGGGCAACTCGTACACATACTCCTTTTAACTTTTCAAGAATATGCTGCAAACCCTCATCTTCATCCATGTCATCAGATAACGTGGACTTGAACAGTGCTGGAGAATCATTAGTAACAGGGGGGTTTGGCCTTTTTCTTTTTTTTTTTTTTTCAAATCTAGTCCAGGGAAGCCACCCCCCTCCCCTGTCTCTGCATGTTCCCATTGCTCTTTTAATCCTCTCAAAGTCTCTAGCAACAAGTGCCATGTTGTTAACAGTTCAGTTGTTTCTTTGCATCTTTCACTAGTGCTTTGCCCCATAGTAACACAGTCCTTCCTTCGTAAAGTCAATTCCAGAGGGCTAATACCCTGCTTCTTCAGAAGCAACTTCCATGTAGATAATATAATACCCTCTTCTTTAGATAAGTTCCACCCCCCTGTTCCCGGTAGCTCACCAACTCTTGGCGTGGTGTCTTTTCAAGGATCCGGATCTTCGGCAGCTCCCCCCTGCTGCTCTATCAGCTGTACCGGGCTCCGTCTCCACAGCTTGTCTTCGGCTACCACAGCTTCACCGCTGTCTCTTCTTCATGCGAGATCCTTCTTCATACAGGATCAGGTCGGGGTCACCGTATGTCGTGGTTGAGACGGACAAACAACATAGACCAAGTTCTTCCAGGATGAAAGTAGTAGATGCCATTTAATGCCACAGGAAATCAAGTGTGATCACAGTCAGTTATAGCCATCATAATATATGTAATATGCTGCGTATTTGTTGTCTCATCTCTCAGCAGCCATTCTGGTGTCTAGGATGAAATGAAGAGACAGAAGAACTACTTGGCCCTCCATCCTCCAGAGTACCCAACCTGGTATGGTTTGCACAGAAAGATGTAAACCTGTTTTCTTCAGACTGCTCACATTCTTTGCATCTCACCAGCAGCAAGAAGGAAGCAGCACAGTTGTTCAGTAAGTTCAGTGTGCTGCATGTTAATTGACTTGATATAATAATAGACTCATCATAGAATGGTATGTGTGGCGATGAAGAACGACGCACACGTGGACGCAGATAAAGACGTGCACACACAGGCAGAGGTCATGTTCAGCAGGGAACAAAGAGCAAGGCAGAGCTAAGCTGAGTCAAGCTGAGGCTCTTTTTATTAACCATTCTCAATTTATAGATTTACAGATAGGGACCTGGACTAAGACGTTAGACAGGATGTTTTTTCAATAATTGTTATTCCAAACACGCCACACTCATGTTGTGACTGTGTTCAGTCACATTCCCACTCATTCACAGCCCAGGCCTGTGTCGAGGGTTAAGATTGCGGGGTGACAATCAAACCCTGGCAGATGTATTGTTAACCTCCTCTCCCCCCCACTTCCCCCTTTTGCCCCTCCCTCTCCCCCCTTCCCACTCAGGACAGGCGATCGGTAGGGAAAGAAGGACAGAGAGAAGAGAGTTGGAAAAGTTAAAGATGTTTTACTAATGCTACTAATAAGAATAGAGAAAATAATACAAAATATACAAAACCAATCTTGTAAGTCTCAGCAACTGCAGAGCCAGCACCCAAAGTCCTGGATTAGACTCTGTAGCCAACCGGAGCTGGATTCAGTCTGTCACCAGGCCTCAGTTCGCAGGGACGACCAGCAAGGTCCTCTCCTAATGTCAGCCATGAGGAAAAAAGGGAAAAAGGGCATAAGGATGAGATCCTCGTGATCTCCCACTTTTATATGAAGTATTCACGTGAATGGAATGTTATACACCGTTGGTCAGTCTCTCGGTCATCAGTTTCTTGTTGCCCCTCTCGTGAGATGTCCATCTGTGCTTATCAATAAGTTTGCATTCCATTGCTAGGTTTAACCAAAACATGTGTTGGGTTCTCCAGGAAAATGCAGCTAACATGAAGGCTTTAGCTGACAGGCAAATTCACTAAAAGAGAAACTTGTTTTTAACAAAACCAGGACATTCCACCCCTTATAATATGACATTCACTGAATACTTATCAATACAATCTATCAATACAATCTAATTAATCACTACTACTATATATATATATACATATGTACATATATACACAGGAGTAATTAATCAGTGGACCATCCTTTGAAAAGTTCATTAAGTTCATTTTGTCACAACAGTCTCCCAGGGCAGGAAAAATGGTACAAGTGCATCTCATGAACACTGTGGGTTAAGGACACCACTTCGAAGAAGGTGTCGGGCGCCACTCGAAGAAGCTAGCTCTAGTTTCATCACCATTGTCTTGATCTGTAAGACACTTATTAAACATTGTTAGTGCGGCAATTCACATCATACAGTTCAGCATTGCATATTTTCACCTAAAATCAAATCCCCTTGAGGTACACACCGAACTTCTCCATCCTTAAGCATCACCCACCAGGTGCTGCCAGGTCCCTGGGCAAAAACAATCCCACGAATAGGTTTGCCTTTGCCTGAGGCAGGAGTAACCCAGACTGCCTTTCCTAAGATATTTTTCATGTGTACTACAGGGACTTTATCTCCTTCTACAGTCCGTAGAATTTCTGATTGGGCAGGCCCGGCTCGATTGGTTGATCCCCTAGTGTTGACCAACCAAGTGGCTTTTGCTAAATGTGAATCCCAGTTTTTAAAGGTTCCACCACCAAGTGCCTTTAGTGTAGTTTTTAACAAACCATTGTACCTTTCAATTTTCCCAGAGGCTGGTGCATGATATGGAATATGATATACCCACTCAATACCATGTTCTTTGGCCCAATTGTCTATAGTACTGTTTTTGAAATGAGTACCATTGTCTGATTCAATTCTTTCTGGCGTACCGTGCCGCCAAAGGACTTGCTTCTCAAGGCCCAAGATAGTATTTTGGGCTGTAGCATGAGGTACGGCATATGTTTCCAACCATCCAGTGGTTGCTTCCACCATTGTAAGTACATAACGCTTACCTTGACGTGTTTGTGGAAGTGTAATATAATCAATCTGCCAAGCTTCTCCATACTTATACTTTAACCATCGCCCCCCATACCATACAGGTTTTAACCGTTTTGCTTGTTTGATTTCGGCGCAAGTTTCACATTCATGAATAACCTGTGAAATAGTGTCCATAGTTAAATCCACCCCTCGATCACGAGCCCATTTGTATGTTAGCAATACAT